>NW_020955220.1:362643-425276 GCF_003031625.1 Empidonax traillii | reverse complement strand
ATGGGACAGGCTCAGCTTCCAGCAAGCAGATCCATCTGTCTGAGAGCCTGAACGATGCTGTCTGAGGAGCCTGTGGCTGCCCTGCATGATTTACACTGCCTTTATAAAAGCCAGCAGTGTCAATAAAGCACGAAACAACGCCTAGCCACCCTCTCCCCACCGCTGTGCCTGGCAGCTTTAAGCTATTGTTTTTATTCCAGCTGCAGCTTGTTGGTCAGTCTGGAGAGGAAAGGGACCCTCTGCTCCTGCCTCTTCTCCAAGCAGGCTTCGAGAGAAGAGAGCCTGAGACCCAGAGTCACAGCCACGGAGCCTGCATGCCAAGCCACAACTCGCAGCACTCGCTGCTCAGGTGGAGGACTCGCCTCGTAGCACAAAAGCAGAATAAATCCATTTACCCTTTCTGCTTTTCTCTGCAAGAGGGAAGGAACATCACTCAGCCGGCTTCAGGCAGCTGCAGCCACAAATGCAAACGGAAGCACTGGGAGGAGGGTTTGTAAAAATGGCCCCTTTATACACCCTAACATACCATACGGGCCAAACCTGCCTTGAAAAGCTTTAGGTTTCCCTCCAGGCTGATGGCAAGGTCGCCTTGATGACAAGGAAGGGAACAATTCCAGTGGAGTTTCCATCCCTCCCCTATGACCTCCCTACAAGGAACTGGGAGGCGTCAGGAAAGCTGAAGGAGGTGAAACATTAGCAGCAGCTCATCACACAAAGACAGGGGAAGCATTCAAAAAAGTACAACATCCGAACGCCACTTAAAAGCAGCCTGAAAATACTGGAGCTGGCTTTCACCATCCAGACCAAAATATCAAGATGGGAAGATGCAAATGTTTTTCTTCTTTCACCACCCAGCCCTGCTTTTGATACCAGATAAAACACTCCCTTTCAAATTCCTAACTGCAAAGGCGAGGAAGTACTGGCTGAAAAAAGCATCAGTTAGGCAAACTAAAAGCATCTCCACAAGAAGCCCTTCGAGGAATTTACTTTCTCTAGGATCCTCCCCATCAGCAGCCCACGCCATTCGCCAGCACTGAAAGCCCTTTTCAACACGAGATAAGAAGAGGCGCAGCGGTAAAGCTGGCAAAACATCCACAAGGCAAAACATGAAGGTATTTGATAGCCTGGGGGGAAGATGGGAAAATGGCGTTTGAACATCACTGAGGGCACTCTGATAAGTTAAACCAGAAGGAATGAGCTAAATCCACTAATGATTGTCTGACCTCGCTGGGCAGATCCTTGGGAACTCCAAGGGATCCCCTCAGCAGCGATCCAGGCTCCTAAAAGCTCATCAAGCCTCTTCTCTGCCCCATGTCAGCCAGTCCCAAGAGTCCCCTTTTCTCTATTTCAGGATGCAGAAAAAAGCACTAGTATGTCAGTAATAAAAGCTGCCTCTTTGGCAGAGTGCTGTGTTTCCCACGGGGGAACCTTGGGCAAGAAGTTTTCCAAGAGCTCATAAACCCAAAGAATCAGATCCCAGAAAAATTAGGAGGGTCATCTCCAGCAGCACCCTTTCTGATACACCCTTTCCAGTGAAACAAAAAGTCACATAAACATGAGAAGCCAATGGAAGGCAAACAAACAAAAAACCAAAATACAACCCCAATGCCAGGGATACTACACTATACACGCATTTCTCCTGGGAAAGAAAACAAACCTACAAGACCTGTGTTAGTGCTGTAGCTCTAGTATTCCTGCTAGGGACAGGGTCAGAAGAAGAGCCCAACGACCTGGAAGTAGTTGCTTGAATCCCCATGAGACAGCAAATCCTCTCTCGAAGCCCACGTGCCTGAGTGTCGGCCCGAGGGCACCCAGACCCGACTGCTGGACAGTGCTGAGCACAGGCACCTTTAAGGGAGACAGACCTGGCTTGTCTGTGCTCAGAAAATTAACACCGCAGTACCCATCCCTCAGTATTAAAAGATGGTCTTTTTTCCCCATGGAAATGCTACCTCTAAAATACCCTCACAGCAATCTAACCAGATGCTCCACCAATAATAACACCACACTTCAGGTGTTTGCTCCAGTCACCTGCTTTGGCCAAAGACACCCTCAACTAAATCATCAGCTTGAAGGACTTCAGAGAGTTCCTGCAGCCACTGCATCAATGAAGTGTCCTACTGACCTTCAGCCAGACCTACCTGCAAGTCATTAATCACCTCTGAAATCCCCATCCATTACCAAGTTCCACAACAGGAACAGTGAGAATATGAGATGCACAAATAGTTTCGCCGGCAGGTTTCTTCAACTTTAAAACCAGAAGTGTTTATTTTAAGCCACAGAGAAGCTTGTCAGAAAATAAAAATAAAAGGCAAAGGGCCACAAACGTTTATTTTTATAATCAGCCTTTAATGTTTTCTGTGATTACTGATAAAGTGCATCTACTTCCACATGAAATGAGATTACATGGCTCCTAATACAGCCAACATAGTATCAAGAGATAGATCTCAGTGCAAAATGCTTATCTGTAAGACAAACAAAGCAGTCAAGACCTTTACTGTGCTAACAGCCTTTTCCAATGTGTGTAACTTCTGGCTGGGGGCTAACAAATGAGTTGGTAAACCTGCTGCCGTTGTGTTTTGCCATTTCATTGCCAGGAGTCCCTTGTAAAGACTCCATAGTGATGCTTTGGGATCGCCTCTGTAAGGATTCTCATGTGTCCTAATTCAACCCATGTCTAGTCTTCAGCAACCGGAGAATTACTTCTCAGCTACGAAACAGATGGAAGAGAAGTCCAGACAAAGTAGGAGGGGGAGAGGGAAAATGCTAGAATGTATAAATGTATCCATGGGCATTAAGCACAAAAACACAGGATTGGCTGAGCTGAGAATGATTTCAAGACTGTCTCCATTTATAGTAAGTTAATCAGCTGTGAACCCTAGAATTGTAACATGTGCCCTAAGACCAAAATAGGACCTGCAGCCATCTTTTTGTGAAACAGAGCTGAGGAATACCCACTTTGTCCAGGGACATTTAATTAGAAAGGCATGTCTGGTTTTATTTTTTCATTGTTCTGTGAAATAAAAGTAAATATCAAAGTTGTTATTTTATGTGGAAAAAAACCTCAGCAGTTTCAATGTGCTTTGAACTGCAGTACAAAAGCTGTTCATCTAAACCCCTCCCCTTTCCTTCCCCAAAATATACAGGACAGCAACATCAACTTTACATGGTAGGAAAATATATACACATTAAACACAGTAAACATTCTGCATTTTTTAAACTTTATACAACATTAGTGAAAAAAAATATGTTAATAAAATTACATATGATATATTCATACGATATATTCAACAGAGTAAGTAACTGCTATAAGAGGGAAGGCAGATAAGCTATCAAAGGCAGAGCAAGAGATGGCACTGACACAACTATATAACACTTGAAATGAAAGACAAAACACGTATTATATTTGCAAATTTATACTAAATTTCCTATAAGACATGCCCATTCCTTTACGTAAATTATACATAAAGAAATTTGAGGGGTTTATGGTTGGCAGGGTTTTTTTAGCCTTATTTTACATTCTTACCATAGGGAGTTTATCATACAAGACAGGGTAATCTCCAAGAATTAAAAGGAAACAGTATTATAAAATGCACACGGTGATGTTATTAAAAATCTTGCTAAGGGAATCTGAGTTAGTGCTGCTATTCAATACCCTAACTTTCTCTTCTTATATACATCCATCCTACAAATAAACCACAGTGTAAGATTTAAATGATAGCATTTGCACAGAGAGCACAAAAGCAAATCATATCTTCCTTCCATTATTTCACAAACAGCTTCCATTATTTCATAAACGCTCCTGAAGCTTTGAGCACATATTGTGTGTGCAGCAGGACTTCACACCAAGGAATTTAGACATCATATGGCTTTCACAGTTTTTACACAGGTGAGCCAAATGCTCATCTCAAATCTCCACTGAGCTGATATTTAGGATTAGTATTTTCTCCATTAATAGGAAGGGAAGTCAGATACACTAGTGGTGTAATAAGATCTCATTTATATTCAGTCTTACAGAAACACTTCTGTGTGGTCACACTCACTGCATAAATTTATGCCTGAAGATGAGGAAGGTAAGTTAAAATGAACACTTCACTGTAGCAAATGTCATTTGTTCTTTGATAAAACACAACCAGAGGAAATGAGCTTCCACTTGAACTGTTTGGACACAACCACTCTGAGTTCTGTTTCTATCCTCAAGTGAACAAAAGAGCTGTCACTTGGTTCACGTGCAACTGCTGTATTTTGTGTTTTTAAGAGACACTGGATGTTCATACCAATTCTGCCTTGCAGATTAGCATGACGCAGCCCAGTTCTGAACCACTTCCTCACCTCAAGGGAGGTCTAACGCTCTTTCTGAACTCACATTCCATATCACAGGGCAGTTCTTTCCCAGCCAACCTAAAACAATGCTTGCAGGTATCTGCTGGCAAGAAAATGAATATATACCGTTTTCAAATATGTTTTATGATTAACAATGAAAACAAGAAAACTTCCCTCAGCTTTCAGCATGGTAAAATATTTCTAGCCAATTTTAAGAAGGCTATAGAAATGGATGTGGGTTTTTTTTCAGTTTACCCACATTAATTTTTCAGAAGTAGAGCATCTGTTGTAATAGCGAAGGTTAACCAAATTAGATCCTCATGTTTCTAGTGCCTGTCTGAATCAAGTTCAAATTCTAACTCAGGTGACTGATTTCTTCTGTTCCAAACAAGGTGAAGCTTCATTCATTTTGCATCTTCCTTGGTTTCAGAGTTTTTCGTTATTTTCCCTGAACTAGGAAAGATTTCATGAATCTGGCTCCCAGAAGTCATGCAGTTTTCCCTAAAGAGTAAAAACAAATCAGTACACAAGTCAGAAAACCAATGTCAGAAGAAATGAGTAGAGTAGGCAGGTGCTTAGCTTGGGAGCACCACATTGTATTGCAAATCCCTAGAATTTTATTCTGACACACTTGCCAATTTCCCATATAAGAATCAGCATTTCAGAGATATCCCTGATATCTCTGAAAAAAACAACTCTGAAAGAGCTGCATCATTATCAACTTTCATCAATTGCTAAGCAGATTCTGCAGCCATGTGTTACACTATAATTCCCTCCTCCTCTATAATAAAAAATATCACACACAACACACACAACGTATTTTTTTGCACATTTTTGCGAGTCTTTACAGACAAATGGTTGATTACACAGTTTTTAACTGCAATCAATACTAAGCATATAAGCGCTATTTAAATTTTATGTAAATTATACCCTCATTACTGGAAAGCTAAGCTTTTCCAAGACACATAGCTCTATGCTTCAAGACAGGACTCAAACAGTTGGTCTGATCACACTACAATAGAAACCTTAGAAGCCAAGGCTGGAGGAAATGGCTCTGAGCTCTAGGTATCACTAGAAATTATCCATCTATTTCACCAAGGCCAGCTAGGTGTCAGGAAGGCAAATATTTTGGAGAGACTTATCGTGGCATTATTCACTACTGCATACTTCTACGAAGCATGAAAGGCTTTGCCTAATCATTGCGTTAAATTTTACACATTCAAAAGGGAAGGAGTTATCAAAAGCCCTTAAACATATGTGGATAGAAACCCTGGACTCAAGAAGTCTTGAAGCCACACGCTGCCAGACCACAGCAGGAAGTGCATCGCTTCATTCCTGCCCCAATGTCCTTTCTGAAGCATCTGTTAATAACTGTAATCAGAGACAGGCCCTATGACTCGATTCATTACCAGCATTTCACTGTATTACGCACACATTTACAAAAGTGTCACTTTTAAGGATGAAGACGACATCTCGGTTTTACCGAAGCCAGCAAAGTAAGAATTTTAATTAAAATCTATTCTAATACATGTCAGTGTATTCCACAGCCATGCCACTTATGAAGGAAAAAAAAACCAAAACAACAATCTCTTCAAAAGAATATGCTATTTTCAAGTGGTAAAAAAATGAGTTAAATGCACTCCACAATGTGGGAAGAGAGAAAAAGGTTTCATTACAGTACCTGAGTAAGCCGAGTGGTTTGTATCACATCCTGCCATTTGGTGTGTATCCTAGCAGCTAAGTCTTTTACCTGCAAATTCAGATTGGTTAGTTTAGCCATTTATGTTAAAAAAAAGCCTAAATCATACCCTTTGTTCCCCCACCAGCCTCAAACTCATAAAACCCCAGATAACCCAACATCCAAGGTTTACTGGAAGGGAATAACTTTACTGGCACAAAGGATCACTACCTCAACTTCAGGTCCCTGTAATTTGGGACTCTGAATTCAAAGTCATGTACTCCACACAAACACATTAGAGGCACATGACTCCCTGTGTTAAATGTCTGGAATCAGCATGCAAACCTCTGGCCTCCAAACATCATCTCATCTTTGGGTAAGTGAGGTTTGTTACACCAGTCTGACTGTACCTAGAACTGCAATCACAAAAGTCAACAATGCAGCACTGGTGGCTTCTGAAACAAAGTCCTTATACATAAACTGTGCTTTTTCATAACCAATCACAAGCAGGTGTTTAATCCAGGTCATTCACACTGAGATATGCTTCATATGCTGTGTTAAAACCCAGCACAGTGGTGTCCTCTGGAAGTTGCTGTCCTATTACATAAATGAAGTGATGGAGAAAACCTGAGAAAGATTTTCCCCTCCCAATGCAAGGGCATACAGAAACAAAAGTGAAAGCGACCAGAGTCACAACAATCCAAGGCGACAGTAATTAACTTGTTAAAAGGATCCATGCTCGACTAAGCTGGCTGAATAAGAAAAAAAAGAATCTTCTTGAGAGGTAAGGAAGCACACAACTGCAGAGGTCTGATTTAAAGCTGCAGAAGCCAAGGGGTTTTCTAAGCTGAGGATGAATACTTTTTCACTGAGATGATTTATTTGTTTTGCTAGGACAGCATGCAAAGCATGAAGGTCACAAAATTAGGACTACCACTAGTAAGCCCCGTGCCACAAAGCAAACAAAAGGCAATTGTCCAAGCTCGATGCTGCGTCACATACACTGCTGGCTCAAAGCCACAACGTTTTTAATTAACTCATTCATTTGAAAGATAAAATGGAGACTCATGCAAGATAGGCTACTTTTTCAGTCCTCTGTATCCTGCCCTGCATGTAGGCTCTGCTCTTCCAATTAGAATGAGCTGTCAGTGACTGCCACAGAAAGAAACAGAGCAATTCTGTGGGCCTAGAAGTTGAGATGCCTGGTTAAAAGAAAGACAAGCTCATTTTTTACAGCTGTTAAGAGTCCTGTTGTTCCCAAAAGGAATGTTTTCAGTGAATTAAAATGGGCATTTATTTAGCAAAGACATGGTGCAGATAGAACAGAAAAAAAACCCAAACCCATGAGGAACTCCTGGAATTTCCAGGGCTGGGATGAGGCAACAACAAGCATCACAAACACTAAAAGACATGCAAACCCAGACCAAAACAAAATATATCAATTTCTGTGTCTTACCTTAGATCGATAAAACAGCCTTGCATCTTCCCTAATATCACCTTTTACGTACCTATCTAAGGCACGACAGAGCTTCAGTATGTGTTGCTAAATAAAGATAAAAGCGTACAGCTATTAAATCCTTCATGTCAATACTAAAAGTTTTATTCAAATATTATATGAATTTCAAAAATGATATGCTTTGGTTTGATTTTTTTCTCAGAAATACACAGGAAGGAAAGGGAAAAGACAGAAAACAAGATCACACGATCCTCTGTCAGTTGCTCATGTGCACCTGGTAAACCTGGTCTAAGTGTTTTTAAAAATAGTTTCAAAGTACAGCAGAGCTATACATCACAAATTTTAAAGTTTTTTAGCTAATTTGCAAATCCTTTATGTCCCCAAAGTAGCAAACACAGTGTGGTGCCATTCACATCTTTTATCAGCAAAAAAAAAACTTCTGAAGCTACAATAGCTAAAAATAACCTTTTCAGTAATGATGACTCAGGTAATTTCTTTTGTAGGAATTGGCTGAGCAGGTAAAATATATCCAAGGCTTATGTGCTGATCTGTTATTTGTCTCTAAATTTTTGATTACTTTAATAAAGCAGTTTTGCCACTTCATAATCTCCTGATAATGACTCCCAAGGTCTTCCACATTCTGTTAATTTCTTCATAAAGTTCCTGGTTTCAATCTCTGACTGAACAGCTGCAAAGAGGCTCTGCCCTCCAGAACAGGTAAGACATGCTGAAATTCTACTTATAAACAAACATGTGCTGGTGTCTCAAGGCCACCACAATTTACCCCACTGAACTGGAGGAGGACCAGGATTGAAATAGATTGATTTTACACAAGTCTAGCCCACACAGAATTCAGCCACACCCCTCCGGCCACCTGATGACTAACAGGTCAGGGAATAATAGACTTTCTTCATTAAGAAATGGAGACATTAAAAAAAAAATCTCAAAAAGATCAAGTCCTCCACAAATCCAAGCAGCTAACTGAGACACTTAAGCCTCCAAATGTAACCAAACATTACTGCTTTACTTCTCTCAAACAGTTCATAGGACAGATTTCTTAAAAGCCAAGAGTGATCCCACAGGACTGAAGGTTTACACAAACACCTTGCACCTCCCAGCCAGTGGTCACAGAAATCTGAACAGGATTACTGAAAGGCTAAGCAGAAGGCATTACTTAACAGATGTTCACATCACACAGCACAAAGGAGCTACCGCTACACAGAAAAGCTACAGTGCTAGCTTTCACTTGCTGCATGGCTGCACTCCAGGACAGAAAACTGTAATGTGTTTGAACACATTTTACCAGCTATTTTTAAAGTGGGTGTTTTTTTTTTTCTAGATTGAAAAATTTCAATCCTACTTCAAAAGTTGTTAGGATCATTTGACTTCTTAGAATTTCTGTGTGGAGTTAATCTCCAGATACTTTCAGAGAACGATTAACACAATAAATGCCTGCTCATCCACGGCATTATGTTTTGAGGTAACTCTATTCACAAAAATGCAGAAGAGGTTTCTTTCTTTGCAGTAAGCCCAGACAAGCTCTTCTGCATTTACCTTGCCTCAGAACAAAAGTTTCCCCCAGTGCTATTATCCATGGTGATCACATGATAGCTCTTACCAAAACAGACCAAGTGTGCATGATAAACAGTCTTCTAAAAATCTAAAGGTCTAGCCACTGAAGTCACTTACCCGTTGATCAGAATTTACAACATCAAAGAAACTGGCTTCACTGACTAGATGAAGGAGGATGTAGATTAAGTAGTATGCCTGGAGAGAAATCAAAAGAGCTTTAGCAGTCAAAGCACCATTATAGCTCTTTGCATCTAGAAACAACAGCACCATCTTTGCTTTCTGGAATGATTCCTCCAACAGCCAGGCCAATGGTCTACACATCTGCCTGAATAACTAATTGGAAACAGTATATCCACGTATAGAAACATTTTAAAATGGTATTACAGTGTTTTACGTAAGTAACCTCAGTAACCCATAAAAATTTCTGTGGTTTTAATAACTGAAAATTAAATTCAGCAGTTGGCTTTATTTTCCCATCATCTACATCCAGATTAAAATCCACGATAACATTCAAATAACCAAACCAATATTCAATTTTTATATGGATAGAAATACTAAGTCTTTGTAACACTTGTTTATGAGAAAAGATTAATGAAAGATCCATAAATATCCTTCTGAAGCCTGCAGGTGAAGGTCTGGCTCAGCACCAAACAGTTTCCACCAATTACATCAGAAGGGAGGGAGGATCTGATTACAGAAGTCAGGACTCAAGAAATCCATGTGACTCAGAAAATCTGACCATTTCCTTGTTTGTAAAACAGCCCAATACAAGCTCCTCCATCATGTGCTACTTCTTTCCCTCCTCCATGACTATAATCAAAACTGAATATGAATAATATTTTAAAGATGAACAGCAACAAAGTAGTGTACATTCAGTTCCATGTACAGAACTGTCCACAGTTAACAAAAACTAAAAGAAACATTCTCAAGTGTAGAAGATGCATAAAAAGACAAATGCAAAAAACCACTATTGGCTATATACCTCCTGTTCTAGTTCTACATTAACGTGGTCTTCATAGGCATTCTGCTCCTCCAGTCCTTCTCTCGTCTTTCTCATCTTCTTCAGTAGCACAGAAGGTTTCATACACACCACAAACTGATGTAGAAGAGACATCTACACATACAAACATTAACAAAATGGACTGGTTTACTGGCAACAGAAAACTGGAAACCGAGTGCCACTACATTATTTGTCCATTAAGACTAGAACAGAAAAGGAATTCTTAATTAAAAAGGAAGTTTTCTTGCCTTGAGTAGTTTTTTACTATTTACAGACTAAAGTGTTTGTACATCACCTCAATAAAAATATCAAACCTATGAAACAGTGTCACCACATGAATATGGAAGGAAGACTTAAAGAACTGTAGACCTCTTTCCAATGTCTAAAACTGATGTTTAGGCACAAACAATACTGCACTTATAAGCTGCAGAACATGCAGATTACACACATGTGCAAATCTACTTTTAATACTAATCTAAATGGAAAATTATTCACTGGTAATTTTGCAAGTTTCTTGAAAAGAGGCTTACAATAAAACATAAAACACAAAACATAAACACACAATATAAGTGTTCTAAACTTCCAAGTTATATAAACACAACACGTATATGCAGTACCTGCTTGTCACTGTCATCAGGTATTTCTATATGCTTTTTATGAAGAAGTTTTGAAATTATCACTAGGCTAAGACGTCGTCTTAGTTCCCTGAAAAACAATTTTAAAAAATTATTTCCATAGAATTTCTCAAATCCACACTGTTTCTACAAAGTATATGAGGCTATGCATGGCTTCCCTAGACATAAACTTGCCTACAACCATTAAATTGGGTTTTCTGAATATAGGTGCTATTAAACTAGTAAAGAGGCAAGTAAAACAGAAGTACCTTAGCTTTTACACAAGTACACACTGCTAGATACTTGTCTCTAAGCTTGAAATGGATGACCCAATTAATTCTCCTTTCTCAGATACACTGTAACATATTAATTTCAAAGATACAGAACTCGGAGTGATGCTTAGAAGTAGACATGAATCACCCAAAGAAAATTTAATTTTTGGTCATTCAGACAAGAATTAGGGTAGGTGATGGATGTCAGAATATAGAAGTTAAGGCTTTCTTTACTCTAGGGTACCAGAAACGTGCAGCCCAGAAACTACAT
This sequence comes from Empidonax traillii, assembly GCF_003031625.1. NCBI lineage: Eukaryota > Metazoa > Chordata > Aves > Passeriformes > Tyrannidae > Empidonax > Empidonax traillii. The sequence goes on along the minus strand of NW_020955220.1, from coordinate 414,090 downwards.
ATAAAATTTAACTAAGCTTTTTCACAGCAGAGGTGATCAGGAAGCTGAACATGCACACCAAGAACTGCATAGACATCGGTATCACACGAGAAAACACAAATACTTTTTTTTGAAGCGCCATGGAATACCTGTACAGTCTGACAAATTGCATTTATCAGACTTTGAGCTTATACAGATAAATCATCTGTTAAAGATCCTACACATTTCTGAGGTTACAGTGTCATTACCGTCCACGCACTATCCAGCTTGGCACGAGCTGAACCAGCCACAGGAGATTATGGTGATGACCAGAAAGTTCACTCAGTGCCACACAGAGCTCGGGCATCTTTAAAAAGAACAACAAAACATCCTGAGACTGAAGAACGGTAGTTTGCTTTATTTGCCAAGAATACATCTACTCCCTAGAAACATACCATAAGGGATAAAAGGAACAGATCTAGCCTATGATGCACATAAAGAGATTTCTGCATTGCACCTGTAGTTAAGCCTGCTAAATGCTATTTTAGGTATGGTAGTTGAGATCAGATTGCTTTTAATTACATCTTAGCAGCTTAGTGCAATAATGTCTCATTCTTTCAGAGAGCCATTTTAAACAGACAACTATTTTAGTAAACAATCTTAAGATAAATACAACAGTCCTCTTGCAGAAATGGACAGGCAAGCACGTCATGCAACAAAAACCCTCTCAGTGTACACACCCACTTCATAAATCTCACACAAACTCAAAGCTTCAAATTTTCCTATTACAAGTATTATCAAAAATTTTGTATTACATTTTCAAGCAGTATTTTTCAGATATGTCAAGTAAAAAAAAAAAGAAAACTTCAAAGCAGAAGCTGCAGTTTCACAAATCCAGTACGATTAATTTTTGAAGTTACCTTTGTATCCCAGTCTTTTATACTCATCAGAAGCTTTACAAAAAGGCACTGAAGATCTACCAAGGGAACTCGCTTCAGCTGTTTCTCCAAGCTTATTTTAAATAGCAACAGAAGCAGCAGCCATATTTCTTCATCAGTATATCCATCTTGAATTACTGTTGTACAGAAATCTAGAAACTTTAAAAGAAATATGAAGTATTAACATCTGAAATTGGGTTAGCTTATTTTGAAGCATGATGAGAACTTTAGTTTTCCACCCTCACATTAAAAGTACCTCAAATGATGTATTGTTTTTGCACACTTGTGTACTAACTCTCCCCATCTCCTGGTAACAGCACTCAAAAGGTTTTTTTTATACCTGCTGGAGGCTCATTTTTTGGACAATGGCAATATTCCCCAGACAGTAATCTTTCTCTACTGCACAGACTTTCTAAATGCACCAGTATGAGAACATAAATCAAGATATTTTTCCCCACCCAGTTATTATCATATATACTTACAATACAGGATGAATGTGTAAATGAGAACACAAATTAATCAAGAGATACGTATTTAGTCTCTAGTGGAAATGCTCCAAGTGCCTCTTTTTCAACTATGAGATTTTATAGTTAAAAAATCTCTAAACAAATGATCAGGAGGATTCAGAGACTTCCACAAGGAACACTGAAATCAGTTATAAAATCAGTATTTTCACCATACAACTTTAATCACAGGGAACTGGCCTGTGAAGTGTGATGGGCACTCATCCAGCCTACAGGACACAATGCATGGCTCTAACAGCTCACTTCCACAGGAAAGTCAGTCACAGCTCCATCTGCCCTTCATGAGCTCCCACCTCATTCCCCTTGCCCTGCACAGGGACCAATCACATAACCCTGAGAGCTGCATTAACACACTGAGGCAGCATAAAAAATATGAGCCAGCATCAACTCCTCTTCCCATTTCCACTGGAACACATAAATGAATAGTTTCTTCTACATGAGGGAGCCAAGATGTTTGATAAAGTGCCACAGCTGGAAAAGGGAGGCAGAAAAACTGTGCAGTTGTGAGTGAAGCCAATGGGAGTCACGAAAACTGAAGTTTCCAACAAGCTTGCAATAAACTCTGCTGAACATGAAGCTAAAACAGCATGTGCACTCAGGACAGAATCTACTCACCAAACATGCTCAGGACTGCAAACCCCATCCTCCCTCCCAAAAGAAAGCACATACACAAAAAAACCAAACCCAACCCACAAAAATCTGATTTTTTTTTACCTTAATCACATTAATTAAATTGTTTTCAAGTAGACTGGAGAAGGCTGGACTGGCAGAGGCTAGGTCTCCTCCTGGCTGTTGTTGACTCACTGCTTCTTGCACCCGACTTCTAATAAAAGAGACACAATCTGAGCAATAAATGAACAATTTAAGAGCCCACAAAGGCCTCTTTACATCAAACTGAAGGAAAAAAACCCTGCATGTTTCAAAATGCCCTCAAATCAAAACAATCCTCAGTTATAGAGCACACACATCTAACTCAATTTGTAGCCAACTACCTACAATTCTGCTCAGCTATTTAAGCAACATTCCTGCAAACCTCCACTAGGAAAAAGCAGGACAAAGGACTCTGCTCTGGTTTGCTGAATCCTTACTTAGCAGGTATGGTTTGAAGTTCTGGGTTATTTACTCCTACTAAGACCTGAGTTGAGAACTTTAAGAAAAGTATGGCTTGATGGAAGGGAGGGGAAATAAAGAACCATCTAAGGTTCTTTTACATTCTAAGCCCGAGATTTGCTTTCAATGGATGTAAGCAACAAATATCAAAAGGAAAACACTTACAAAATATCAGGCTTGATAAAGCTGGGCTGAAGATGTTCCAATGAAAAGAGAGATCTAAACGCAATGCCCATATTGACAAAAACAGCTGATATATCTGCTATTGAAGGAATCCACAGTTTAGAGGGTTCATCACTGATGGAAGCTAGAAATAAAAGAGATGGAATGGATTAGATTTAAATTTAGTTCTTAGCACTAGTTCCTTTTAAGGGAAACAAATAAGCTCAGCAGTCTGCAGTTCTACCAGCTCTCATCTCAGAAGAGTCGGTATACTGAACAATATGCTTATGTTCAGAATGAGGAGGGGGAAAAAAGGTCTAACACAGTATTTTACACTAGAGAAATGACTACATAACAGTTTCAATTATTTTCTAGTTCCATCAATCTTTTATCACAGCTCTCTTTCATCACAAACAGTAGAACAAGCAAGGAGGCAATATTTATTTCTAAGAGAATACACAGATTACTGTTCTGTGTAAGAAGGAGTTACCATAGTGGGACTGGAAGAAAGCTAAGTAAGATTTGAAAACAGGCAAGGTTTCTGAAACACAAGTGCTAAACAAGGATCTCTCCCAGTCTTAATTCTTTGAATGTTCATTCATCATCTTGAACTGTTCATTCAGAATCAAGCCTAATGCCAGCAAGGCACAAAATAAAGGAGGCTACATTCTCTCTCGTATCAGCTCACAGTCTGATTTTAAACAAGAATTAAAATATGGGGTATAATTTGGACAGGCCTGAGCAAATACTTCCAAGAGAACCACATTGTTTTAACATTAACTGGCAGCCTTAAATGAATGTGACTTTTGATGGATCTGAGTGAAGACACAGGGGACATACAAAGGAACTTGGGGGAAAGTATTTAAGAGTACAGATGAAGGAAGGCAAACACACACGACACTAACAGCAGCATGAGCTGAAGCAGATCCTTCTAAGTGTTTTTGTGCAGCTGTATGATCCTCTCTACTTTTGCCATTTATCTGGAAAGTAAACCACGCAGTGCTACAAACTGTGTATGTCGCTGTGAAAAACATCTTGTGAGGGTCTGCATCTTGCAAAGCAAAAGAAGGAAAGGAGGGCACACTTTTGAGGAGACTTGGGCTTCTCTTCAGGTCAATTCTATTTGTGAGATACCAGACATGAATTTAAAAGGCTCTGTACTGGATGCACTGCTTTGCAGGTAGGTGCCAGGACCACACACTGTGGTACAGCTTGCGCACACTCAGTGAAGACCAACCCCCAGTATTTGTGCATTACATAAGTAAAAGAAGAGCCTACATTCATGCCAAAATCACAGCATAGAACTACAACCTTTAACTTTCTCACAAACACTTTTCTAAACTTGAGTGGAGAGACACCTTCATTTAGGTGGCCACCTTTTCACCCTTCCAATACTTACAGTTTTTTAGTGTTAGCTCCATCAATCTGTCTAAAATCTGAGTGGAAACACAATGGTCAGGATGAATAGACATCATCTATGGAGAGAAAAGAAAGTACACATGAAAAACCAAGCTGCATGATGGCATTGGTTCTAATTTAAAAAATCCCCAAAACCAAAACCAAAACCAACATACAACTCCTTGGCAGAAAAAGTAAGAAACAGTAACAGATTAAAAAAATACCCAGCCCTAAAAAAACCAACCCCAAAGCCTCTAAAGCAAGATATACCAAGGAGAAAAGAGTACTCTGAATACTGATTATTTCAAGCAGTGCAAAAATGCTATGAATACTTTAAAATTAATTATTTACAATATTGGAATGCTGTAACTCCATGTTAGTTCATTAGAAAGGTCTGAGGGTTAAAAGAATGGAAAGTATTACAGACTTCTCTGGAACCCGTTTGCATCTGCAATCAGACTGAACTTCCTGATCAGGTGTGGAGGCAAAAAACTTAATTACACCCTTTTACAGTCACGGGCAAGTCGAATATATGGAACACTAAACTGAAACAATGAAGTCAAAGTTTTTCACACAACTCTTAACAACAAAAACGTGACTGTGAAGTACAGTTCAGGTTTCCTGGAGCACTTCACTAGCCCAGTAAAACTTCTTTTTCTTCTCCAAGTGCTGGACAGTTTCCTCTTCTGTAAGTGATCTGAATTGGCTCTCACTTCCTCCTTATTAGAGGAACACCAGGGCTCACAGAACGGGGGCAGAGCAGTTTTTTACTGGCTGGAGGGAAGGACATAGAACAGCAAAATGTTTCCTTTTTGGCAAATGTAGGAAGCCAGTCAACAGGCCCAGGCTGCAATTTCAAAGGTAGTCCAGCTTTCTTTTTTTGTTTCAGGTACAGTTACAATGTGGTAAGTAATAACAGAATGGAGATTGGAGAGAAGTATTTTTGTGAGTAACAGCACTTTGCAAATTCCTGGGGATTAAGATGCAGGCATCTAGAAAGGAGACGGCCACCACATTTCCTTTGGGAATGACTCCAGGCTCTTTCCTGAGCCATAAGGTACCTTTTCCAAAGGAAAGTTATCTGACAATGCAGGTATCTCTGATGATTTAGGTGGTATGTTGATATGGCTCTTTTGCATATTGCAGCATGTATTTTTTTTCTGAGGATGGAAGGCAATACAATTAAAATTTGCTTGTGATTTGGCCCACACTATTAATATCCTGAAGTCTCTCCTCACCTAGCATGCACTGTGTCCTTTTCAAATGCAGTTGCTTATATAAACATGGACAGGGACATGCAGCTCTGCATTCACTCAAAGTGTGGAGAAAAAGCTCTCTCCATCTAGTATTTTACTCCCAGTGACAATCAAAGTATTCTAGGTTGGAGAACAAATCAGAACCCAGAGAAAAAAAAAAGAAACAAAATAAACAAACAAACAAAAAACAAAACAAAAAATACTTCTTGATTTAAAAGTTGTTGACCTAACGGAACAGATTCACAAACTTATTCTGATTATTCCTGCTACAACTGACTTCCACGAAATGTATTATACATACACAGAGTATAACTGCACGAATAGCATAGACTTACCTGGAAAAGCCATTTCAGAATTGGTATGGGACACAATATACAACTGTAAGAAGAACTTAAAAACCCATTAACAGCTAAATAAAGCTGCTGCGTTGTACCAGAACTGTAAGAGAAAGATGGGGGTGAGGAGAGAGGATAAAAATCAATTAGTGGTTGAATCATTACTTCCACAAAAGCATAAGAACTTCCCCACCCCTCAGATCATCTCCAACAGCAAAGAAAGATCTGAATATCCAAACCAGATGTTATTCACATGCTATTACCTATATAAAATGCTATAGTAATCAAACCTTGGTTTGTAATGGCAATCAAATTTACAAATGTCACTTAGAACAACTATCTTTTTCTCCAGAATGCCATAACATACAGTTTGGAAACATTTGTATCATTAGAGAATAAAAGTTTCAAATAAACAATGATTTTCACTACTGTACTGTGAACCACTATGCCTGAGTGCACAGACAGGCTGTTATGCTCACTGAGACAACTGAATAAGACTTTTAACTGTCCAGTGACCTCTACCAACACCTTCAGAAGAAAAGAGAAAAAAACCCATTATTTTTAAAATACTCTTTTAAATAAAGAGTCTGAAGGCAATTAAAATCAAACAACCTAGTATTACTGTGCAAATTTGTGAGGTGCAAAAAAAAGCTGTTAGACGAAAATATGTCTTTGCTATCACCAAATTATTTTAGTTTTAGTCTTCCTTAGGGAGCTAGGTATGTAAAAAGCAGCTGAATTAATGATATCCAGTTTCCTCACATACTCTTCTTTAGTTTCCTCTATTCCCTGTACCTACTAAATCAGGTAATACTGTTGAGAGATCTGTGTCCTAACTCCTACCATACACCCTCTGCCTGTCTGACTGGGAAGACCTCCATGTGCCAACTGGGCAGCCAGTACATGCCAGCTGTGCCAACTGGACAGAACGCATAAACAATTAAATCCTAACTGCCTTCTGCAAGGGATGATTAGCTTAATTCTCATTCCTCCAGTCACTGATTTACAAGATACTTTTGAAGCTTATATCCTTGTGATCTCCAAAACATATGAACAGAAAGGCCTGAAGCCAAAGGAGTGTATCACAAACATCACTTCCTCAAGAGATAAGAAGTCATCCTCCTCCTCTTCACACCCAGAACTGCACGTAAACACATATATAAAATACTTCAGGAGTAAGAGAATTCTCTCAGTTCCACTGATACATGTTTACAATCAAATACCAACTGAAATAACCAAAATTTTTCAGGATTTACACTTGTGGTATTAAGCAAGAATTTGTCCAGCTATTTATAGTCTGACAGCCTCGTAAATATAGAACAGAAATGCCTAGGAGTTCCACAGCACTTGTTTATATACACACAGACACACTGATTGGTTGTGAGTGACTGAGTCTAGCAGGTGTCAGAGATCGTGACTCTCTGCAATCCCCATCAGGTGAAGCCTCAAGTCCCAGGCCCTTCCAGGACAGAAGCACCAGAAGTCTTTCAGCAGGCACAGTGTGACACCAGAAGGTCACAAATCAGTTCACCACAAAGGTCCTCTTTCTATCTGGGGATAGTTAAGCTTGTGTTCATTTAAAACATTTCACTTCTGCATTTATCTTCCACAAGCTGGTGAGGTTATCAACATTAGCCCAATGCAGCAGAAAGATGGAAGAGGCCAGAACAGCTCTTTGTTTCTTTATGTCTCACATAAGAGGTTTTTCAAGGAAGGCAGAGGAGGGAGGAAAGAAGCTTCAAGTTACAGTTTACTGTTCTGTAAAGTTAACTGAGCAAGGAAAATTCCAGCAAAAGGAAGTTAGTCTTGCCCACTTAGCAAGACAGAGCACATTTCTATGCAAAGATACTATTTTATCTTAAAACTGCTAACACCAAAGAAAACTGTATGAGTAAACACAACAAAGTAAAGAGGATATTCTTACTTAAAAAGCAGCTTTTCTATAGGATTTTGAGGGATGAAGTAAAAATTCCTCAAGTCAAGGTTATGTTGATTGAAGATTTGCCCAGAGGCTGATAAATCAAATATATCTTCTCCAGGGTGGCTGTCAGGTATGGCATTAACTGCTACTGAAAATCTCTTTGTAAACGCCCTGTAAAATTGAAAATTGCTTTAGTTAATTCAAATATTGAGAGGTTACTTATTGCTTGAGATAATTAGTTGCAGATGTTGAACACATCAGTCTTATGTGAAAGCTGAATTGTTAAAACACAGAAACACCCAGGAAAATCCACCCCTAAAGATATAAAAATGGTTCACAATAAACATATTAACAACAAATATTGGAAACAAAGAGAGCTTTGGGAAAGTAAGCTAGAAAATCAAAGAACTAGATTTAATTGGTTTTGGAGTTGGAAGGACCTGTGTTCTTCCAAGAGATCTTCATCTCCGCTGGCATTCTCCTCATTTTCTCCATCGGAAGCATTGTCGTCTCTTTCTATGTCTTCCTGTAACTGCTCTTCAAGTTCATCTACCCTGAAATAACAGTAGCAGCAGAGCACATCGTCACCATTTAGCATTTGCAACAGAAGACAACAAAGTCCAAGCTCTGAACGTGAACCCAAGAGTCAGTAGCCAACTACCGATGACAAAAGCACGTGAGACACTGAATCTGCGTAAAAACCAAGCATCTTGCTATTCCAAGGTAACACAGCAAATGTTTCCCAAAACCTAATGAATTTCCAACAGAGCAGTCAATCACTAGTTTGTCAGAGACAAATACGCTCAACCAACTTTGATACATTTTTTGTAATTGCACGAAACTTTCAATCTTGTGGTTGAATTTTTAATTACTTTTTAAAAATACCAAACAAATATTTTATTTGTTAAACAGTATTAGTTATAGGAGTATCCGTTACTTCACAGTTGGGCAGCCCACAGTTACCAGGGTCAGATTCTTTAATCAAAACAGCCAATCACACATACATACCCATCACCACCACTTGCCATTAGCACATAAACCACATTTCACTTCTACCCAGAAGATCTCTTACAAGAACACTCATTAGTTCTGTTCACTGACCTGTATAGCCTACTCAGACACTAATAGTCCACACAACTTTGGGAACCAAAGCTGAGCTACAAATACCTTTGAAGAAACTAGTACAGGCAAGTATACATAAATATTTTTATTTCATGCCTGACCAGCAGCTGCTGGCTGGCTCAGTGACCTACAACGAAGGCATCAGTAAATTGAGTCTGGCTCTTCAAGGGTAGGCAGATGCATCACAAATCACTCCTTAATGCTTGGAAGGAGCCTGTCATTCAGCTTTTGGAGTTAAGCCACACTTGTAGGTCCTGTCAGATGTATGTTGGTGCCATCAGCAGGCAGAGCTTAGCTTGCTGCTAATCAAACTCCATCAGTTTTGGGGAGATGAGGTAAATCTAAGCTTCTTACAACACCATCCCAAATCTTTCAAACCAGCTTTAAGAAACAAACCTTCTAGATTCTTCTTTTTCCTTCAAGAGGTTTTCTAAGCTGTTCACATATGACACCTTGGTTACAGCAGGAGTCTTAGAAAGCTGTAAATGAAATAGTAAGAAATTTAAAAAACACCACAAGATATCAATTAATTCATAACATTGTATTCGACAATAAACATAATGAAAATAGAAACCTTTTCCAATTTTAATGATATTTTACATGCAGATAAAAACCCCAAAGGAGACCCTGCAAAACAGGATGATTAACAGGTTAGGTTTCTCAGTCCCTTGATAATTTTACATAATGGTCAAGTCTCTCTCAGTGACTAATTTAGAGATAACTACACTTCATGATAGATCTGAACAGTGAAATAAAAATCTGCATCCCTGGGGCTGACCTCCAGCTAACCTTCACAAAGAATATTAGCATCAGAAGCCTTTTACCCAACAACTTTATTACTGTCACCCACTGAGACCCTGGAATCCCCATTCTTTTATGGCCACGATTATGCTCTTTGGACAAGCACTGTCCCTCTGACACCACCTTGCTCTTAAGAGATGTAACAAATGTAACAAGTAGCATGTCTTTGTGTGGGAAACATTAAGGTAAGAAGTCTTCAGCTTTCCCACGTTTTATATCTGGTTAAAATGTCTAACATGACTGTTGAACAACTAAGGAATCAAAACTTTATTCCAATGTGGACATAAGTCCCTTCTTACAATGCAAGAGAAGAATGTTAGTACATGCAAAAACCACGGTCACAAAAATGTTGTGACAGTTCCTAACTGCTTTGTCTTACTTGGCAATTAATTATGCAGGCCAGGCCAAATGTTGTGGTCACATACACATGCCACAAACATTTGATCTAGGCTGCATCTGTTTATCAGGCTTAACCATTAATTACGTAGACACATTGGCTAAGATTGTAGAATACGTGTGCAACCACAGAAGTCTGATCTACAACGCTCTTACATAATGAATCAGAAGGACAGGTAAAATAATTATGGCTCTTCATCTGCCCATGGAGATAACAACTCAGTCAACAAATAAACCATTCCAGAGACTGAAAAACAAGAGCAGAGGAGGAGGGGGAAGAGAGTATTTTTACAGGTATTCGGCTGTTCATTTTCCACTGCAGGAACCAGTGGTGGGCTGAATGCAGCCAGCAGCTAAGCACCACAAGGCTTGTTCATTTCTCCAGCCACTCGTGCTGGGCGGTGAATAAGAAGAGCAAAGGCAAGGGAACACACTGGTCAAGATAACAACAGTTTAATCAGGAAAAAGGGATGATGGGGAAAAGAAGAAGTGATCCAAAGGCAGTCACTCAGTACCTCTCACAAGGAGAAGGATGCCCAGCTAGACTGAGTAATGGCCACATTTCAGACCAACTCCCCCTGCTTGGTTTTGATTGCTGAACATGACACTACCTGGCATGGAAAATATCCCTTTGGTCATCTGGGTCTACTGCCCAGGCCCTGTTCCCTCCCAACTTCTTGTCTACTCTCTGGGGACAGTGTAGGAGGAAGAGAAAGCCTTGATGCTATGCAAGTACTGCTCTGCAATAGGTAGAAGACTGGTCTCTTACCAACACACATTTTTGTCTGAAACACACAGCACCATGCAGCTGTTGCAAAGAAAGTTAACTCCAACCGAGCCAGGTTCAGTACAAAATCCCTTTGTTTAAATGCAGCCATTTCCAATCTGTATCATCTATCAGGAATGCCACACTAAGACCTACTGCAGGACCTTCCTTACTAAAACATTATTTTACAATATAACTTCAAAATCAGTATTTATTTGACAAGCTCCAATTCAACAAATGACCTAATTTTAAAAAACACATATCAGTTCATCACTGTAATATCCTGTACACAGGGATTCAAACGCTTCATCTATCCCTTGTGAGCAGAAGTCATTCAGTTTTTTGAAATCCTTTCTGAAATACTTCCAACTTCCACGAAACACAACCTGAAACAAAACATCACTTACTTGTACACGAATCTGACTGTGTCAGGAATGTATGACTGGAGTCTAGCATACAGATCTCTCAATGTCTATATCTGGCTGCACAAACCATCTTTCAGACATTCCAAGGACAAGTACAGTAACAAGCACACCCCTGCTCCAACTACATTGTAACTGTACAGTATAGGACCCTTACGACAAGTAATCAGTTTTACAGGCAAATAATTCTGAATTTTCGTGCTTTATGAGTAAGGGGGGAAAATCATATAAAAATATAACAAAACAAAGCTGATTATCTATCTCATCCCACTTTGCTGTAGCTTTAGAGGGCATAATAAGAATCAGCAAAAGGTAGCCAAGTGTCAGTGTACAACAGATTTTTTTTTTAAAGTTCATTTAAAACAACTGTTACCAATCAGTTGTGTACATTCTGATTGTTATTACCAAGGAGTTCTACTGACACCACCTAAGACAAAAACTTGACTATTTGGTTCTACAACAATATGTCTCTGTCTGTTACAAAAAATTGAGTAAATAGTCATGGTTTGCAGATGGTAGTGGAATAGGTAGCAGAAGACAACTGGATACAAATGCTGGTGCAAAATGTTATGGGCTTATAAAACTGAGCTGAATAGAAGAAATTTGTTCTCTAGAACAGCTGAACAAGTTGCTGTCTGCCTCTATCAGCTGGAACAGGTGAGGTTGCAGATGACTGATTTTTGAGGATGAGATTTCATTCAACAGAGCCTCTGTATGTGTCCTGGTGGATACTTACTATATAAAATTTTATTCTCTTAAACTTGGAAACACAAGGTAACAATTTAGCACCAACTGGGCCTTGCACTGTATTAAAATTGATACTATTTTTCTCGCAAATAACACCCCTAAAAGAATATTTAAAAGAACATGCTTTTTTGGGTTTTAGACACTTACATGAAGCTTCAGTAATGGAGTCACAGTGTCCTGAGAAAAACTGTCACAAGATTTTTCTGGGGTTCCTATCTGTGGCTTGAGACTTGAGCAGAGAACTTTTTGCAGTGGTATGAATGCTTCTTCATCATCATCATCATCATCATCATCATCATCTACAACAGATTCCAAAATCTCATCTTCACTATCAAAGCCCCTTTGTGTTTTTTCATTCAGTTTGGACTTGTCTGTAGAGGTGTCTTCACCTTTTAACTCTCCTGAGGATTGTGAAGACATATGGCTGCTGTCCTTGCAACATTCTCTCAAAGGCAATGAAAGGGGAACAATATTACCAGTCTCCTGTGAGGGTGCAAGTTTCCCAGATACTTCCATTGTATGAGAATCAGAAGCACTTCCTGAAGTCCTGTGTTTTGTTTTTGAAAAACTGTTGCTGTATTGGATACTGTTTATGTGTGCTTTATTGTGCTCATGTCTTTCAGGTTTTTTCCCATCCTGCTCTTTCTTAGAAGCATCCAGTACCTGAGATAAGCCAGCAATCTTGAGAGGAGATTTCACACACTTCGTTTGTGTTAAGTAGGGGAGAGAAGGCAACACAGTACTTTTTTCCTGAGAAGATGGAAGGGACTTTTCCAAGGAAAAACATGAGTTAGCCAGCTGCAATTGATTCTCTTTGGTATCCACAACAGAAATATGGTTATTATCAGGACTGTGGGCAGAATATGAAGATGGTAAACCTACAGCAGAACAATTATTTTTCTCCTTTTCCTCGCCCGAGTTAAGGTGATCCTTCGAAAGAGTAGAATCATGTCTAGACAGGGCAGCAACATCCCTTAGTTGCAGAACATCATCATGAGTAGACTTTAAAAAGATATTTTTTACAAAGTCAGTCCTCCTATTTTTGCATTTTGAAGATGATCTACTAAAAGCAGGGTCATTCAAACTTGGTATTTCAGACTGATCTGAACTGTCTTCATCCACACTCATGGCAGTTTGTTTTCTTTTCCCAGGAGAGTCTCTTAGTTTGGATGTCGCAAAAGACACCTTAGCTGTAAGGCAGTGTGAAGGAACAGCTGGACTTTTGGGCAAACCAGAGGCCATCTCAGATGATGTTCTAAATGCATGTGGAGAAGATGCCTCATGTTTTTTTAAAACCTGCTTTAGCTTTGGTTGAGATGGGTCATCTATGAAGTGTTTGAGAAAAAAGTAAAACACTGTTGTCATGTTTAAAAATAAAAATAATAATTAAAAAAATCAAATGCAGAACAGTTTACCCTTTAAAGAACTAACTTCTGTTTTTAAGTCAACTAGGACTGAAATTTTTGTCAGAAACTACACAATTTCCATTCTGCTGGGACAAAATGGACCACAATTAAAACTTAGCTGATACTGTACTGTTATTACTGTAACTACCCTGGAAATTAATTTCAATCCATTTATTTTAAAGCAGCTCAGTAGTCACCATAGAAAACTTTTCCTACACATTGAAATCAATCTTTGGAACGAGACAATAGCCCAGTTAAGATATGGGACTGGAATAAAGTTCCATATTATGAGTATAAATAACAAGCAGCATGAAAAGTATTTTTGAAATACTTCAATAATTTCAACTGTGGGCATAAAAAAAAAAAGGCATTCAGAATACGAAGAAATCTGGTTTTAGACTACGGTTCTGTGGAATCAGAGTCCACGTTCCTCACCACGCTTTCATGCTTCCTGCCTCGAGCTGGCACCAGCACCTGGACACATCACAGACAGCTACTTCATGAAGCTGATGTGGCTGAGAACTTCCCAACTCAATTTTGGCACTTCTGGCCAAGTGCTTCTGCAGGTGGAAAGTGATGCAGAGCAGCAAAGAATCTGATGGGTTTCCACAGCTATAGACCCTTCTTTTTTTTTCTTTTTTTTTTTTTTTTTTTTTTTTTTTTTTTTTTTTTTTTTTTTTTGATTTTATCCTACTGACCTACCTCAAGCTTCTACTCATGTGGGCTTTTTAGATTCAGATCTACCTCCCATAGAACAAAATTACATGGTTTAAAGGGACAAAAAGCAACAAGAACACCACCTAAACTTTAGTGATTTGTTCAACAAGAACGTTCTTTTTGGATTAAGCTGTAAGACTGAATTTATTAAGCACCACAGTAAATGTGGATTATCCAAAATGCAAGAGAAACCATAAAAAAAACCTGGGATTAAGGTTTTAAGACAATGAAATATCATGATTTCTAATTAAGTTACAAACAATCAGTTTTACACTAAAATCACAAATCACTTTTAAATCCCTTCAAACTTGCCATATTAGAAATAACACTGACCATACAGTAATTATTTTTTTTTATTGAGATAAAAAAGAAAACATAACTTCCAGAAAAAAAAGCCATTAAAAAAAGAGACACTAAGTGATGAATCTGATTGTTTAATTAATTCCATATTAACAGCACTGCTCATACCTGAGGCAGTCTCTCTTGAACTAAAATGTGGTATTTTTCCTAAAGGACATCCATTTCCCTAAAAATAAAGACAGAGGAAGGAAAAAAAGTTAATTGCATGCTTTTTAAAGCCAGGATGCTGACATCTCAAGCCAAGTGTTGAATCCAGCACAGACTTAGTTCCACACATCCCCAGAAATATGTTAATATTCCTCATTTCAAGACAAATTTAAAACAAAGCTGCAAAGATCTCAAAAAAAAGAACTGAACACAAATTTTATATATTTTCTTCAGATTAAAAGAGTGAACATAACTCAACCTGTAATGAAATACTACATTCTTAACAGGACCATTCCCATCTCTTTCTAAATACTGTGGTTTAAATGCATAAATTTGAACTGCTATTAACTGTAACTTCTGAATAGCAGAAATTTGCCAGTCTGTTCCCTAAGCTACACTGTAAGAAAACACGAGGTTATAAGGTATTTAAGATAAAGGTACCTTTTCCTACAAAATACAATTTAAAGTTACAACTTCTATGCATTTCCATATTCGTATCTAGCCCAGAATACCTTCCCTGCTTTTAAACTAGGATTTTTCTTTTATTGTAAAATGATTAAGAACCGCCTTAGCCAAGCACAACCTAAAACTTAAAACAGCAGAGCAAAAGAACATAAACTTTTTTTACATCTGAAAAAGGCAGCGCCAAGAACCTGCTCCTACACTGCAAACTTAAAAAAAAAAAAATTAAAAAAAAAATTTAAAACTTCACATGCATAATGGGTCAGTGATTTCCACCTTTAATGACCCTTTTAAACACACCTGATGCAATACACTTGTTCCTGAGAATGGTTTTACAGGATGTGGTTTAGAGTCATTCAGTTCCTGTTTCTTCTGTTCCCTTTCTCTGCAGGGAGCTTCCAGTGACAACCTAAATGCAGAATCAGTAGGAGAGCAGGGCAATTCCATGGGGAAACCTGGGCTTTGGCACAGAGATGTGGTGCTCACAGTGCCAGTATTTCTAGTGCAGGCTTTTCGAGTATCAGCTTCTGGTGGTGAAACACATTTGTCAGAGTCTGAGCTAGTGTCTGCTAGATCCATACAGTCATTTTTCTCTTCCCAACTATTTCCATAAGACAATGGTGCTCTTCCTACACCCAGAAAACTCCCATTTCTCTCCTGTTCTGACTTGACAGTCTTATCCTTTTTGGCCAAGAAATTGCTCAGAGACCCTGTGGTAACAAAGAGTTTCTGAATCACAACTTTTGGGTACAATGAACCCAATGCCTTGCACACTCTGCCATTCTCTAAAACATTTACACTGTCCTTCTCCTCAATTCTTTTTCGAAAGGCATCTACCACAGGACTTGTTTGGTGTTTGGCCTGGCATCCTTTCCTTCTGACCTTCTTTGGAGAAGATATTTTCCTTTCAAAACCTTCAGCACGTAGAACTGGCAGTCCCATTCCTGAATCTTTTACATTTCCTCTGTCTGGTGAACACAGCACTATTCTGTCTTTACGGCCAAGGTCTAAGAGAGAAAACACAAATTATTCACAAACACAGTACTGGAAGCAAAAAAACCAAACAAACTAACAAACCTTCTTGTACTATATTACTTGATATTTTATATATCTCTCTCTCTCACATAATCTAAAATAAATTTACTTAATCATTCAGTTTTGGTATTGCCATGTGACTTGTTTCATATCAAAGAAGCACATGATCTACAACATAGCTTCAATTGTTATAAACAGTCTAGCTTAAGCATGAGACAATAACTTGAAATAATAATTACATCACTCTTTAAAGAAATTAATTTTAACAGGAAATTGACATTTTCAGTTACATTATTAGAAAAAAATTAAATGTGCACATTTTGACATATTTGGTAGGCTATACTCATTACGTTGCTGCATCAATCTAGAATGAGATTGGGCTATAATTCTGCACACTTATATAATTAAAATTCATATAAATTTATTCCATATAAAAACTACATATTTACCTTGACTTAAAACTGGTTTGAAGAACTCTGTAATGGTCTGGTTTCTGAAGAGAAAAGAAAACATTATTTTATCTTTTTAAAAGAACAATACCTAAATGCCCATACAGTAAATATTAATAAAATTAAAATACTGTAATTTATTTCTACAGATATTTTAATGCCAACAGCTCTTATTGCTAATAAATCAGAAAAAGCATCATCATCCCCTTCACCCTGCTTGGCTAATGAAGTCAACTCGTCAGTTTCCTCCCTCAATCTGTTTCCTTTATCATACTTTTAAGTCTTAACTACTCTTCCAGCTTAAACTAAGTTTTCCTGAATAGGACCGACCTCACCAGTACTTTATGTGATGGCATTTAACAACCTCCCCATCTCCGCTATCACTTTGAGCTGATTACTACTACTGGGTTTTGTTTGGGTTTTTTTTTTAAGGTTTACAGTGGTAAAAAGCTGGGCTCATCATTACCCTCAGTGACCAAACCCTCTTCAATGCATTACTGGTTTCAGTCAAGTCTGACCACAAAGGTCTACCTGCAAGTTGTAAAGTTCAAATCATCCTGTAACCTTCTTCTTGAGGTCTAAAAGCCTTTGTGCACCACTGCTTTTTGCTTCTCTCACACATCTGGTGCCAGGCTGGGACGCAAATTCCTATCTGCACTGTTACCTGACTGCTCAGCAGGAATTCATACCAGCACTGTCCCTTAACAATGCACACTTGTCAGTGGTCTCCCTCACAGCACCCAGCACCAGCATTTTCTGGCTTCCAACAGAAACAGCAGTCTATAACCACCTACGAGATAATTAATAGCTTTAATTCAGAGGTATCTTCTCTGGCAAGAACAAGGGGAACATGAAAATCCCAAGGTGTTTCTCCATTAGAGAATATTGTTTCTAAAAATGGGCAGATTGTCTGAGCAATGTGCAACTTGAACACTAAAATACATCAGGATCTCTGAACTTGCTATCTTCATCTTCTCCCACACAGTTTACTAACGACTTCAAGGCTATACTTATACCTGTTTTGGAAGTGTCGCTTCAAACAAAATATTGGTGTGAGAAAGCAAGAACACAGATTGGTTTAAGATCTTCTTCCCCTATTTTGTTACCTTTCTGTACAGTGCAACACTGACAACCAAGGAAACACTTAACTTATTCCAGATTCTAAAGTAACATGTTCAAGCATCCATACATGACTGTGTTCCCACAGACTCAGTAACCATTTTTGAAGTTTAGTTCAGAAGAACCCACTCCTCACTCATAAAAACTGAAACTGGATTTAATTTTGACTCTTTTTTTAAGCTTGTAACTTTCACTTTTGCATTTTCTCACATGGCTTTTGCATTTTTAGCACCTATAGAAATACAAAAAGCTGTTTATAATGCACTGATACTTCTTAGATCAGGCTACTGGCAAGCAGTGACATTTAAAAATATTGTAATTCAATGAAAAGCCACCTGTAATTAGAATGTGTGAGTGGGGGTTTTTTGGCTTACCAAAGAGACCAGAAAAACTACTTATCAAAGACTAGCTGCCTCCAATCTGTCTCAGCTCAATTTGACATAGGCCAAATATGCATGTTCTTCTCACACGCTACAGCAACAGTGTTAAAGAAATTTTTGACACCAGGCTCCCAGCTCCATTAGACAGGTTTACTGGCACAAATCAGTTACCTGGTAGCTCGAGCTGGTGCCTCAAAAGACGGGCCACAAAGAAAGAAATCCCTGGGCAACTACACCCTTACAATCTAAACTCTACATCCCTCATGGGAGTCCAGACCAATAGTGATTTTAGGGTCTGGGGTCTTCTTGCTCTTCTTTGGTTCACTGTATCATCACTTAGTGCTTGGTGTGTGATTGCCTTCACATCCTCTTAAGTCTTTTTTGGACAATTCCATGGTCCATGTTGCAATACCTTTATTACTGTTCATATACCACAATTTTATGGGCTGTCCCCTCCAGCTATTCATTTTTAAGTAACATTTAAGCTGCTAACTTCATCTATTCTAACTCTCACTAATGTTCAGGGTGCTAGCACCAGGTTTTGCTATAACACATCTTAGACTTACGCAATAGAGCCATGTAGTTCACGCCGAGGTCAACTTGTGGCCTAACTCTTCCTGCTTACGTCACTCAGCTACTTTCAAATAATACAAAGTTCTCAGCACACAGAATTTCCACATCTCAGTTCAGCAGAAAAATCAAAAGGCTAAAATGCAGGTTTATTCTCTTCTGCTGGCCGATTTCTCTTTCTGCCCTAGACCACCTTGACCTCACCTGCTCACAGCTGTCTCCACCTCACATTCCTCAGACACACCCAATGCTCTCGTGAACCGCTCTGAAGCTGTGAGTGCTTGAGAGCATCCAGTGTCCACAGCTTTCCACTCTGCATGTCCTTCCAAATGCTTTCTATTATCCTAACTAAGCAACTGGACTTTCTGCCCAGTTCAAGCCCCATCCAAATACGAAGCACCACTGACAGGGCAAATCTCATCTTCAGGTACCTTTCAGATTTTTCTTTTCACCTAAATTTGGAAGACAAACCATGAAAGACTGTACTGTTAAAGATTAATTTCTCAAACAATTGACCACTGGCAAAAAAAAAAAAAAAAAAATAGATGTATGTGTATATATATGTGTACATATATACATACATACATATATATATATATATATATAAACATCGGTCGTTCAGTGTCCTTTCAGTCTAATCCACCCCAAGGAATCTAGTGCTACTCTTGCCTTCAGGGGTGGGTCATAACAAAATCAAAACCAAGGCCTTCCTCCATCTTCATCCTTGTTTCCACAGCCACCAATTCCAAATGACTGTTTCTGTCCTTCACACACTGTTCTATCTTTTTGCTGTCTTTTGCTCTAAATGCAAGAGCTCTGTAGCAAAATTGTCGTTTATTCCATAATTATACAAAGCCTTGTACAACGTAACTGAGAGAATGGAGGCACTTCCCTTTTCCCTGGGATAAAAGTTTTATTTGAATGGAGAGATGGAGAGGAGTGATTTGCCTTAGACTACTTATTTGAAAATATTTATCCACCAATATTTTCTCCTTCGCATTTGTAACTCTGCTGTTTGGAAGTGCAAGGGATAGCAACTGTCCAACCAGGACTCTGTATTGTACCTCGGTCAAGGAGGTACAATAGTACAAAGTACTAGAAACTTTGGACAAAACAAAGGATTAAAAGGAAAAGAAGAAAGCATGTAATGCAGTACAGGGAAGAACATGAGAAAGAACTGGGCTTTCCAACCTGCTTTTCATATATACGTGAAAGCACAAAGAGAACATGTGATTTTTTTATGTGAATGGGACCCTGACTCTTCACAAACCATTTACAGGTCGTTTTAGTAAGAAGTTACTGGGTTTCACTCTTTACTACCTAACATGAAAATCACAGTTGTTTAATGTATATTTATCAACAACTACACAGGTCTTAGGCAAGTAAAGTTAACACTTTATGGCAAAATATATACATTCAGCAAAACCTTTTATCTCCCCCCAAAAAAATTACTCCCCCATTTTTGTGAATTCTTTCATATTGACTGAGACACCAAGAAGACCACTAAAAACCCCCAAGAAAACGCAAAAGCCATTAACATATGTTGCCTGACAAAGAAAAAGGCTACACTGCCAGAAGAGGAACTTAACAGACCTTTCAGGCCTTTCTAAACTAAGGACATAACTCACATGAAAGAGGGAAGAAGGAAATTCACTTGTCTAAAAAAACAAATCCCTGAGCATTTGGTAGAAGTAATTTACCTTTTACAGCTCCGTTAGTGCTAATCTCTAGATAAAAACTATCGTTTTAAAAGGAAACAATAGCAACAGCTCAGAGAAAGCAAATTCATGGAAGGTAGGAATAAACTACAAAAAGTTACATCTTTGATGAAATGTAGCATCTTGAAAAGCACTGCAGAAATGGCAAAAAAAAATCATAAAGCCATTCAGAACAGAATGCTTTTTTAATGAAAGTCACACAGAAAAAAGTCACACAGAAAACCTCAGTGTTTTAAATACCTGCAGCAAAACCGAAAACACAGTTTCACTTTTCTCGGGCAAGAAACAAGATGCAAAATGAACTGAACTTTTACCTTCCCCCCTTCCTTTAGACGTAGGTGCTATCAAAAAAAAGAGGATCAGAACATAAAAAGGCGCTGCTAACGGCATAAGAAAATTTTGACTTGTCTCATTCTGTAGGAAGCAGAACTTAAATTTAACTCGGTGGCCTCCAAAAGAACCTCACCAACTCTTTATCTGAATTTGGATTTCTGGTTAGCAGACAGGTTCTAAAAACTGTCACTGACTGCCACTGCTTCCACCGCAGACCGTGTCTCCCGCGGCACCGTTAGCGGCACAGGTCGTGGCCGGAGCGGGTTTGGGAGCTGAACCGACGGCACCTCGAGCTCTCCGTTAGAGCCGAAACGCTGGAGCCGCTCAGCTCCACAGATGGGCCCGCCAGCACCGGGGTGTGAGACGGGAGGGCACACGTGGGAGCACTCCAGCATCCTGAAGGATGTGCTGGAGACGCCAGCCAGAACTCGGCTGGACAGTGCCAGACCCCTTCCCCACCGGCACCAATTGCAGATACCAGTGAGGCGGCACCGGCCCCTCCGCCGCTGGAACACCGCGGGGCTCTCACCCCCCGCCCGTCGAGCGCCGGGGGGGCTCCCGGGGCGGTCCCGGTAACCCCCACCGGGGCGGCCCCTGCCACCCTTCCCGGGCGCGCCGAAAGCCGCGGCGCCCTGCTAAACGGGTTCGGTGCCCGGAGGTGACAGCGGCGGCGACAGCGACCCTCCCCTGCGGTACCTGCCGTCCTGGGCCGCCTCCCTGCCCGCGGCCGCCGGCGTAACATGGCGTCGGGACATGGCGATGGGCGGGCCCGGCGACGGCAGCCCCTCGCCGAGCGGGCGGGTCATGGCGCGGACGGTCCGGCGGGCCCCACACGGGCGAGGGGAGCGGCGGGCGCGGCCACCTCCGGCACCATCGCGGGGCCCGCGGGCGGAACGGCCACTCCGGGCGGGGGTTACGGGACGGGCTGTGCCCGGCTCTCCTTCAATGGGCGGGCTCGGCCGCTGATTGGCTGAGCGGCCGCGGGAGCCGCGCCTTCCATTGGCTTCTCTCCGCCGGGGGCTGGACAGGGAGCAGCGCCGCGGCTCTGATTGGCTGCCGGGAGGGCGGAAGGCGGGCTGGGAGGAGGAAGGGTGGTTTGGCGCCTTGGTCTCGTGCCACTCATCCCGCCGCCGCTCTCTGATTGGTGCGTTCGGGGCGGGCCCCGCCCCCCCGCGAAGCTCCGCGCCCGGCGCGCTCCGGCCCCACACGGTCCCCCGGGGAGAACTGGGGAATTTTGGGGGCGCTTTGGGGGGAAACACCCGCGAGCAGAACCGTCCCACGAAGGAAAGCGGGCATGGGCCGCCAGCGAGCTGCAGGTGGTGGGGCTTGCGCTGCATCCGTGAGGAGGTCCAGGCTGCACACCCATCTCCAGAGCCGCGGGACAATATCTGGGAGGCTAAAAAGTTGGGATGGGAGTAACTTTTTCAAAATCGCCACCAAATCATGTGCCTTCCCATCCTAAGCGTACTGTGCAAGCTTCACTCCGTGCCTGGACGTTCGCCTGGAAACGCACCCTCGGTGCAATCCTCTGTGTCCTGCACCAGCACGTGGCAAACATTTTGGACGAAAACTCAGGCAGGACAACCTGAAGAAACAGATTTGGAAGCTTAGAGAATGCCAGTACTACTATCTGTAATTCATATAACTAGTCTATAAAAATTAGCAGTGTGAAAATGTTTCCTCCACACTGCCTGCTTTAGGAGTTCCAAGCAGGTCCTGCAGAGGTTCAAGGCAGTTCCTGCCCGTGGTCTGCCGAAATAAGAGATCACCAAATCATAGATCTGTTTAGGTTGGAAACGACATTTAAGATGCCCTGAAGGCTATGTGGGACAGTTTGTGCCGAAATCTGTTTTGTCTGAGGTTTTGTTTAGCACTTTGCCTAAGAGTAGAGATGACCAAGGCCACTGTTTTTCTAGTGTTTTTCTGGGATCCAGAAACACAGGGAGACAACTGACTCAAATGAAAAGGAGCAACCCATCCTATGTCTCTCTCCCCACTCTTCCCATGGTAGTCTGGCCTAGGGAAAGGCTGCAAAGCAGAATTAAAGAACTGAAAGCACAGGACAAAATACAAAGCTGCATTTTGAGCACCTGAATGTCTGAGTCTGCTCTGTACTATGCGTGCCACTCCCTTTCATCGTGCCCATCCCTCAGTCTCTGTTTTTCAAAAGCTTTCATCCATGTAATTTCTTATCTCTTAAACCCAGCCTCAAAAGTGTAAAACACTGGCTGCCATCACAACATACACTTTGCTTCTTCCTTTTTTGAACCCATCCTTCAACTGCATGCTGTCTGTCCCAGGGGCCATTTGTGAGTATTATGTTTGTAAAGAACCTTCCAGGAATGGATCTTACTGTTTGACAACACACCTCTAGACCTACTATGCGCAACAATACAATAAATCCATGTTTATGCTTGGTCTGACTTCCTTGAGCAATAAATGAAGAACAGTTTGACTTGCTTTCTTGAAAAGACAGTAGTGTGTATTTGAATTACTGTTAATAAAGTGTTAAAGTTTCATGCCCAGTGTTAGCCAGGAATTCCAAAAATATTTTTGTGATAGGTTGAAGGAGCAGGTGAAATTGAAGTCCCATAAACATTTGCTTTACCTTTCAGTTTAATACTTTAACCCTGGAAAATTGCATTAGACCTAGAGGCATTTCTACAGTTAAGTGACCTGGAGACATAAAGATTTGCAAAAGACAACAAAAAAGTTGGCTACAGAGCAGCTTCAACAGAAAGTCCATTTCCATCACTGGTGATGACAAGGTGAAGCTGTTTATCATAAGAAGTAAGGATACAAAAGCCAGTGATTATCCAAATAATGACTTGGCTCATAATACCCTGCCTATGGCAAGTGTCTGAATTACAGTTACTGCAGAAGGTAGGGTATTGTAGCACTGAGAACAGTGGGGGAAGTTAAAAAAAAGGTGAAATAGCTGTAGTGATATCAGTTTGTTTCGGTTTTGGGTGTTTTTTTCCCCTCAAGCAGGAAAGTTGTGTACACACATACACTGTTTAAACTTAGGCATGCCCTGTAGCAGGCCTTAATTTCAAATAAATAGGCTACAGCACTCATTAAGCATACAAGAATAGCTATCAGTAAGTAATCATAATACTTAAACTTATTTTAATTAGAATAACACTAGTCACTATAGATGCCAATTATTCCCAAGAGAGCAGGAATCTTACTTTACCTGACAATTTGAGAGCATTTCACTGCTTACAATTCATTTCCCTGAAATTAAACAGAAGTTAGAAAACACCTCATGCATCACTTCAAAAGAGTTGAAAAATCATTTGCCTCCTGCCAGTTCTGTGCTATTGATTTTCATTTCTATTAGTCCTTCCCATCACTTAGTCTGAACACCCACAAATAACCAGAAACTCTGAAAAAGTACAAATCTGTGAGACTTTATAAGGATTTACAAGTAGTTCCAGAAGTATACTCGGGGTATTATGAGAGTCATTCTTTCCTATTTATTTCATCTGTTCCTTAATTGCCTTCCAGAATGACTCATGATTTTATTTTCAAGCAAAAGCAGGAAGTATTGCAGAGTGCAGAAGTTTTAAGCAGTATCCACAGGGAAATGCATTACCCACAGTGCAGCTACATCATTATGAACTACTGTGATTTGGCCACATCCATTAACACCTGAAATTTGTCAGTCACAACCATGTGATCTTCACCGTTTTAATATAAATGTTCTAAACAGAGTTAAAAGCCCTGCATCTGAAGTGGGCCCACATGCTTTTGTCAAAGAAATGAAGGAGGCAAAATGAAAGAACCGTTTCTAGTCTGTGAAGAAATTACCTTTAGGCTTTTGAAAGCATAGGTGGACTTCAAGATTTTCCAAGCAGAATCCCCCTGCTTTAACACTAGAAACTAAGTATTTCTGAAGTTTTCAAATGGTAGCTGAAACCATACTGTCAAAACCCCACATTTCCTGAACGGTTTTTGTTTGCTTTTGATTTCAGAAGCCACAGGGATAGTTAACAACTCAAAATTATTTGCAGAAAAGGAAGAAGGTTGCTCCTTCCCCCAGCGGATTTCTCACCCAAGGGATTCTGTGGAGACACCCACTCCTCTGGTGAAGAAAACTTCTTAGACACACACTCCAGCTTCAATCGCTCCCAACAACTGCAGCCGCCACCTGTGTTAGATTCTTCTGCATTCTTGCAGAGGAGCAACCTGAGAGACCACCCATGGCTGAGACAGTGAACCAGGCCACTCCTGGGGAAGGGCGTTTAGGGGAATGGGCCATCAGTCACTTCAATGGGGCCACCCTCAACAATCAGAGGAGGCTAAAACCTGTGTTCAACCATTAGCTCAGGCTTCCTCTTCTCACAGTTTGTGAGATGAATACCATTTTCCAGGGAGTGATTTGCAGCCCTGACCTAAAGAAAAAAGGAGGTGCTGCAGGTTGTAAAGTGACACAGTGTATGACATGGGGGGGCACTGCACATGCATGGCCATCTTAAGCCATGGACCTGCATCCACTTTGTAACAGGACTATTCCAAAGCTCCATATGAAATACTTACCCTAACTACGTTTCTTTGAAATTCTACAGACCTCCTGCCTCATTCATGTGTCAGCTCATTTCTACCTTGTTTTAATATGCCTAACCTCACCAAAAGCACAGCAAATCTGTTATTCAAAAATCATTGACCCTGAGCTGCCTCAAGGGAATCAGGGTGAAAAGGCAAGATAGATTTCTGAAGTGGCAAAGGACTGTGAAACTCTCCTAGAACATTAAGCACAAGAACTGAAGCAAACACGAGCAATGAAGCCGCAAAAGAAGATTTCTCTAAGAAACCGCAGGGAATGACAGGTAAGGGTAAAGACAAGTATCATCATTAAGTCTTATCCCCTTGAAGATTAAATGTTGTAAACTGCTTTTTCCCTAATACAGGATCAGTTTGTGTAGAAACAGATCAACCAATATTTATTAGCGTACCTTTTATTAAGTTAGTATAGTAGACTTATTAATAGTAGATCATTATCCAGACAGTAAATTCAATTATTCTTTCATGATTCACACACATGCCATCACTCACTGAATACCCAGTAGGGAAGGGGTAGCTGACGACAGTGGTTTTCTCAGATACATACTGATGTGCCATTGGCCTCAGGGTCAATGCTCATGCAGATGCTCATGTAATCCCTCTAATCTTTATCAGGATATAGTCACACTTTGATATATGGTCACACTTTGCAGCAGAGATTCCCAAATCCATCTCCAAATCTGGCTCTTCCAGAACATTGTTCACCCACAAAGCTCAGAGTGCCACTACTGTGGTCATGCACTGCCTTTTTTCAGCAGCACAAATCACTACACTGTCTATTGACAATATAATGATGTACTTTGGGAGGAACTCAACTCTTCAGCACCCAAACCCAAAGATTTTCATCCACCTCTCTCCTTTACAGGCACGTAAATAATTTCTTATTAATGGCCTGATGCATTTTCCTGCTTGTGATTCTCTTCTACTGCACAATTTTCCATCAGTTATTTTAATTACACAGGCATAAATCATGCTTTCAGGCTATATCTAATGCCTAGCTACTAGCAGTCCACGCTTTATCTCCCAGTGCTATCTTCAGAAACTCTCATATATGACTACAGGTGTTCTCTGACAGTATTATGTGTGATTGCTGCAGATACCTACACTTTAATCTTAAGGTGCTTATTAGTCATGCTTTCATGCTTCCCCTCATTTTAGCTAAACAGCCGTAATAATGAGGTTTCCTATCCATCACAGCATTGCTTTGACTTCCTGATACAATAGCAGAGAGAGGGTGGCACAGGAAGCGAAGATCACCTGTCTCAGCATCCATTTACACATCATTTTATGTCGCATATATGAGAAAAGATAGGAAGTAATAAAAAGCAGGTGAAAAATTTGAATGCATATATGACGAGGAATGGATAGAGAGAGGAAATGTTAAGATTTTCATTGTTTTCCCTGGGAGAACACAGATACTGAAAAAAAGTTGTGGAACTGGTGGAACAAATAAAGTCCTCACTCTTTGCACTGCAAATGTAAAGGGGACTGCTGAGTGCTATGCCGGCTGGGGTTTGTTTTAAGTAGAAAAACACTTATTCATGAAAGCGGAATAAGGATGTTTTCTTTAGACTTAGGCTGGCTTCCTCTGACTGAAACATATACCTGAGCACATAGCCAGGGGCATAGCTACAGCTCACATGAACATGCCTGAGCCAAGCCTGTGCAAATTCATCAAGTTGGTGTACTTTTCCAGGCACTTCTAGACTCAGCTTCCTAGCTGGGCCTGCCTCAGCTGCTGTTTGTTCCCTTTACCACCAATTTTCTGTGTGGTTTTAGGAATGCCACAAATTATAGTACAGTTCAGGCACAGACATTCCTTGACATTCCCAGTTTTCTTTTCTTTCATCTTTCTGGAGAACCTCTTCCCTTCTCACTAATTCCCACTTGTTATCAGATCAAATGCTCACAGCTGATTATTCCAGGAACCAATTTACACCTGCTTTACCAGCAGACACCGATACTTTGACATGCAGCCTGCCGAGCAGAGGATTGAACTTTCCTTTAGGTGAACATCTGGAGAGACATTCATATTTACAGTACCAGTTTCAATTCTAATAACGGTTTCATCAGCGGGGAGGGTTTGTATCTCAAGATTTGTGCTTTTCAGAGGCTGCTTCATCCAGGGAATCAGCATTTCTAACCAGGAACTCAGCTAGCTGACTGGTTCTTTTTTTTGGACCGGACAAAAAGCTGGCAGCGCTGCACTGATGTGTCAAGAGGACACGGTGTGTAGAAAATATGTCATGGCTTTGTGCACATATTAATTCTACTTCATAATATACATTTACTAGTCACTACATAGTTTGCTCACACCTTTAACACACACTAATGATTCTCCTGACATGCATACCCACTGCCACAATTATTTTCCATGGAAAACTTCAAGTCAGTCTACATCAGTTAAATTCCATCTATTTTATTTCTATTACCTACCTTTTATTTATTCAAGCATTTCAAAATTGTGAACACCAAGACTCTCAATACTGAAAGCTTCATAGGCAAGAGCCATACAACCACATACACAAAATTCCTTTGTCATGACTACTAGGAACAGCCTGGTTTACAGCTTAAGCAAATTAAAAATGGAAATGGCCTTCACCTGTGGCTTCTTCAGCAGACACCTATCATGTTAACATTCACCAAAGCTAATTCCCGTCCTTGCAGCTCCCTTTCTATGGAGGCTGTCTCTGGGAGAAGAGCAGTGCTATATGCTTGGTAAATCTGCTGTAAATCACTGGTTGTTTCTGCTAAGGGTAATAATCATCCTTGACACAAAGGTCAAGGGAAAAAAAAACAAAACAAAGATGATCATTGCCACTATTAGCAGGCAATGATAAGGGATTTCCTTCAGCAGCTTATCAGTGTTTCTCTGTCTTTTCCTACACAGCAGAAACACATTGTTTTCAGTGTAACAAGCAACAGAAATTTTAATTGGTAAGTTCAGTTATGTAATCAAGTTGCCAGACCTCTCTCATCTTCTTCCACTTACATGTGTGACCAAATTCTTTCTGCAAAGACTGAGGGAATATTTGTATCAGCCTCAGATATTTCTTTTGCAATCAAGGATCTGATGAAGTTGGGGGCTGCTCAGCCTTCAAAATAATGAATTGGGAAATGCCTGCTGGGACAGGAAAATAAGAGTCAGGGCCTCCATCAGAGGTAAGCAGAGACAGGGCACGTGATGTCTAGCCAAAATGAGCAAACACTGTTATATTTCAAAAGCTAGACATGTGATCAGTCAGTAAAACCCCCTACACTGACTTACTACTCTTTTTAACCCAAGTTCCCTGTCTGTTAGTGAACAAAGGGAAGGCTGATATATCAAAAGTGGCACACACTAGCAAATCTTTAAAGAACTTTTTCTTTTGCAGGACCAACCATTTCAGCTAGAAGCCAGGGAACCACACAGCCATCAGCTCGATAAGGAAGAGACCTAGTGGATGGCATCATCATGGCTTGGTACAAGGGGGGGGGGGGAACAGGCTTTGTAAAAGCAGAAGACAGATGTTAATAGGAATAGATGTTAGGCCAGCAAGTTAACCAGCTGGGCTGTTGAAATAAGTGTTGGTAACAAGGAAGCGTTTGGGTTCTTTTTATTTCTGTTGCTGACATCATAAATATGCCAGGGATACCAGCTGGCTTCAAAAACAGGCATAATTACTCCAGTGGAAGGGTTAGTTAGGGACACTAAGCAAACTGGCAAAGACAATGTCTGCTCAGCACTTACAGGTTGCACTTGTATTAACAGAGAGTCTCAGTTTTATGATCAACACTGGGGTTGCACAAACTTTGTGGGCAGCCCATGAGGGGACCTTTTCCTCCTACATCAGTTCTGAATCATCTCTCACCTACAAAATGCTACCGATCACAACACACCACATCCATCTGCTTCTGCCAGGAAGGCTGGCAGTCACACAGAAATGCAGGGATTCATAACAGCAACGCTAGTACTGATATGAAGGAAAGCACCACTGTGGTGGGTTGACCTTGACTGAACACCAGGTGCCTACCCAGCCGCTCTATCACTCTCCTTCCCAGTCGGACAGGGGAGAGAGTAAGGTAGAAAAACCACTCGTGGGTTGGGGTAAGACAATTTATTTAAAGCAAAAAGTAAAGCAAAAGCAAAGTGAAGCAAAGCATAGCAGGGTTTATTCTCTACTTCCCACGAGCAGTGATGGTTGGCCACTCCCAAGAAGCAGAGCTTCAGCAGGCATGATGGTTCCTCAGCAGGCAGCCACTGGAGACAATGAGTGCCCGCCTTCCTGCTCCTTGCCTCAGCTTTTATATCTGAGCTGACATTACACAGTATGGAATATCCCCTTGGTCAGTTTGGATCAGCTGGCCTACTTGGGTCCCCTCCCAGGACCTTGCCCTCACCTGAGGAAGGAATGTTACAGTGCTGGTGCTGTGCTCAGCAGTAGCCAAAACATCAGTGTATTATCAACACCCTTCTACCTGCCACTGCAAAGCACAGCACTGTGAGAGCTGCTATGGGGAAGTGAACTCCAGCTCAGCCAGACCCAATACAACCACCAAAAACTATTAGGTTGAGCAAGGGCTAGAAAAGTGTTTTACGTTGACGATGAGGCACATGACCGGCACCAATCACAGTGAAACACTGACAAATGACATGTTTAACTTGTAAAGGCTGTGCTCTGATAAGGCAACAGCAGGAAAAGAAGCCGTCAGGAAATCTGTGCTCCAATAACAGGAGAATGGTGACAAGGTTGTGTCACCTTATACATGCCATTGCTTTCTGCTGTCCTAACACGAAGGCAAATTGGCCAGAAAGATATTCAAAATGAGGCAAAGACAATGGGCAGCCACCTTGCCCAAGATTTACAGAGGAAGAAGCCTCTTAGTGGGACAAATTCACTGCAATAACTTTGACTTCCTGAAGAAGTAAAAGACATCCTAAAAATTGGTTCAAACCAGCTCAAAAACTACATCTAGCATGATCAAGAGGAACTCAAATTATGGACCAAGTATTTGAAAGCCAACATCACATCCTCAGTGTTACGCAAACAATTCTTGTGAGTTTTGACAGGTATCTTGGAATCCACGAATATGTGGGTGTGAAGATGTGAGTAAAAGCATGTGACAATGAGCAAATAAGTTCTCTTTAAACTAAATTTCTCCTTTCATTAAGATTCACACTAAATCTTGCTTTATATTAGTTGTTTTGTTTTTCTTTTACAGGCAAAGGGCAGCAAGTGGAGCACACATCTCATCTTCCTACGAGCCTTGTATGCTTTTCTATACTCTCCCAGCCTAGCACTCCAGCCAGCAAACCCAGCCTGGCCCATATCAGATAGCTGAGATGAGTTATAGGCTCTTTCTTAGATCTAATGCCAAATCACTGCTAGAAATGCACAAAACTGGGCAGCACACAGGGTTGGCCAGAACCATTTCCATTTAAGAAAGATCGGGTATTGCTACAGCAGACCACTAATTGCGCTTCTCTAAATTCCCTTGAGAAATTTACAGCTCTCCTGAAGGACAGAGTGCAAACCTGCACATCATACTCCCACAGCGGCTCCATGTACAGGGGATAGAAACATCTATCCCCATCCCTGCAGGACAAAATCCTATTCACACAGGAAGGGGGGGGGGGGGGGGTTTCCCCCTCACATACAGTTGTGATTTGCTATTACCTGCAGATCATTTCTGGCAGAGCTGTTGCTGAACAGTAACTCTCCATCTGACAGTCTTGCATTGCTTTAACTCACTGCAATCCTTTGTACAGTTCCTCATTGCATTCCTGAGACTATTCCTCAAGATAGCTTTTTACTCTGATCCTGTTCTCCTGTGCTCTCCATACCTCCTAAATTCACAACGGTTTAACAAACCTGTGCATATATATACCTTTGATGCCATTTGTGGGCTCTGAATGGAACATTCAATGCCCTTGGACACTGGACAGGCTCCTGTAAAACATTAGCCAGTAAATCCCGCTCATCTGGCAACAAGCCCTCATTAACTCACCTAAGTGCAAATGATCACAGGATAGATACAGATGGCCAGGAACTGGTGCAATTCAGGTGCACCAACTGGTGCAAAAAGCTCCCATGTCAGTTTTGCAGGCTGCACGTCAAGACAAACTGTACATGGCACATACTCAGACAGGCAAATACAACTTGCCAAATTCTGTTCTGTAGGTCTACACTGTTAGGGATTTCTGAGCTTGGTAGCTTGAAAGTGGTTTCAGGTATGCTTATGCCAGCTGGAATCGCACTTCATGGTGCTTATGTGTAAATATATTCTAGTGACCAAGTCACGGGGTAAAATCAGGCAGCAAAATGCAACAAGAACATTCAAAGAAATAAACCTGTTTTTTGCAAATGTTGGATTTTGAAGGCATAGTGACAACTGAGTTAAGTTGATAAATCAAACAGTAGAAGAACATAAGGACACAAATCTCAGGTGAAACCTATCAAAGGCAAGATTTAGAAGAAATATAGAGGCAACACTCTTCATGCCAATAATTCTCACACTACTGAACATTATATGTATATACATTCACTATTCCCAGCTTGGCTAAAAAGGAGATTGTTCCCCCCTGCTCTACTTCATGTTTTCATCACTCTGAGCATTAATAAAACAGGCTCTCTCCACTATAGCTTCCTGCTTCCAAGCAAATCTTCCAGGATGACACTGGAGAGCCACCCTGGGACACCCATGAGTGCTTTTCTCAGTGGCTTACCTGTTACTTAATGATCAGCTGTTGACTCTGGAATCTACATTAAATAGTCTGTGCTGATCCAGAGGTCAAACCCTGAGCTGAAACAAACTGTCACAGTTTTGAAATAAGCCTTGGGAAATATGAGTGACCTTCCAAAAGACCCACTGGCATTTTAATCCTTAGAAACTCCATTTGTAGGTACAAGGTCAGTATTTTCAACAGGTTAGCTGAGTCTAATTATCTGCATGTCATCTCTGATAAGGCATTGGTTTGGAGCTCAGCGATGCCTTTAACTTTGTATTGTATGACAGCCTCAGATTACAATTAACTTGTAATTATTAAGATTTATTTTTTTTTAATAAAAAAAGTCATAAAGACTCTTTAAAACTTTTTCTGATTCAATAGCCTTAAAGAAACTGAGGGGGTTTTTAATATAGAAAGCATGATACAGCATGAACTCACCTAGAAACCATTTGTTCTGTTAAAAATATGAGGTGGTAGAGTTGAGTCATAAAAAGCATGAATCATTTACAGCTTCATTAAATGGGCCACAAAAATGTAAGGAAGGGTTATAACTTAGCAGGTATTCTTACACTTCCCCCAGCTGGGCCAAAGGAATTTCCTTTAATTTCTTTCTAGAAAAGAGTTTAGTTTGTAATGATAAGACTCTAATTAATGCAATCATTAAGTTTCATTAATGTTCCTTATCAGCCACAGCTGTTCAAGGCAGCTCATTGCTCTCTGCCCTCTCCTAAAGGT
Source organism: Empidonax traillii (assembly GCF_003031625.1). Taxonomy (NCBI): domain Eukaryota; kingdom Metazoa; phylum Chordata; class Aves; order Passeriformes; family Tyrannidae; genus Empidonax; species Empidonax traillii. The sequence continues at coordinate 381,528 of NW_020955220.1, read as the reverse complement.
TGCCACTTCCTAAGCTCTCCTATTCTGGTACTTTAAGCACACATTTCCATCAAAGTAGCTTTTCCTGGCTTATTAAATAGAATTTTTGCTAATCCAGATTGTTTTGGCTGAAACGAGCACGTGTGTGTAGAAACAAAATCTTTCTGCATTTTCCCATCAACAGGTCCAGCTCAGGTACGCTTTAATTTAACCGAGTTTCCACAAGTTAATTCACCTTTGCCTGGATCTGTTGATCCTGAAAGAAGCATTTATCTCAAACAGTGTGTCTGTCTTCCCTCTCCCTATCAGCCAAAATCTTCAAGAGGATCAGGGTGTACTTTTGCAATATGTACTTGCTCTCCCTATTTTTCTTCCTATAATTCTGCCCTCAGAGTGAGCAGCTGTGAGTCTTCCAAGGCAAAGAAGCAAAATCCTCTTCTTGACAGGCAAGGAAGGCATTTTTCACTTTCATACGCTCAAGAAGGCCTGATTGCTTCATTATTATCTCTAACTGTTCTGTTACTGTTCCTTATGCAGCACTACACACAAGGCTGGTTGTGTTTGGCACTGCTTAAACACAGTAGCCTTTTGCTTTTCCTTTAGGTTGAGGACTGGAAAAGCATCCCTGAGCAAAAGGCAGTTTGATCCCTGAAAGTGGGATCTGCTGCAACAACATCCCACCTGGAACACTTCCAGCCACCTCCTCACCCTGCCAGGCTCAGCACCATATCTCCAGACACCCCTACAGCCCTGGGGGGAGCAGACTGAAAACTCAAAATAACCCCAAGACAACAAGAAATTTATATATTTCAACAAAACCAGATCCTTTCCCTGCTGCATTACAGAGTGTGAGAGGGAGGGCACAGACCAGCTAAGAGGGAAGGATGGGATTTGCTTTTTCCCCTGGCAGCAGTAGCACTAAACCCCAACCTTCTGAAAAACCAAGACAAACTGCGGAGATTTAATTACCATATTTCACATTCCAAAAAGAAAACAGGTACTGTTCTAGAGGGCATTTTGATTTATTCCTGATATCTATAACAGGAACTAATGTTTAGCATCAAAACAGACAGGCCGAAATGAGAAGTAAAAAACAGGAAAAGAGTGCCAGTGGTTAACTAATAGAAAAAACTATCAGGGGAAATGTTGGTTTTCTCATTTCCTGATGTCTTTAGATCTGTCTTTTTGGGAAAAAATATGTGCTTCAGTTCAGCATAAATCAGTGGGCTAATGTAAAGAGAAACATGAAGAAATTGCATGGCCTGTGAAAGATGGGAGGTCAGTCCATGGGGTCTAATGGTCTCTGCCTGTTCTGCAGAGCTGAACTCCAGAAGGAAATAAAGAATTTCTTTTGCATCCACACATACACATCCTGCACCCACAGAAAACCAGGAGACAGCTGTTATTTAGTCCCACGTGGGGCGTTCCACTGCTGACCGGCCACTGCATCCACACAGTGGGCTGCTCGTTCAGAGCCATATGCCAGCTTGTGCCATGTGCAATTCCCAGCCTTTCTGCTTTTATCTTTCCAGGGCATGAAACAAATTCAGGTTTTTCTCCCTTCTGCTCCACTCAAGCAAGCATCCCAAACAAACTGATCCTGGGGGTCCTAAATACATTGTCCTTCATTACTATACCACTATCCCTTCTACAACAATACAACTCTTCTGTAGTTTCTTCTACAGTTTGACAGTCAGATTAGACATGGAACCCACAAGGACTTGTCACTGTTGGAGGCCCTACTTAGACCACTTAGTCCAATCAAGTATGAGGGCACTTTAAGCCAGCACCTCTCAATAACTGAAAGAAGCCAGCCTTACTCTCCAAGCAACATTCGCAGAGCTGGTCAGAACGGCAGAGTTATTCTCCCCGGGTTTGGTGCCCCCAGCAGGACTCAGAAGGGTTCTACAGCGCAGACCTCAGCTTTAAAGCTGGTTCATTACAGCAAAGCAAACTGAAAAAAGCAAAGACGACTAAATGTGGTGATGCTCTTGCCATACAATACAGTACTCTCAACAGGAGACAAAAAGCAGCCTGTTAGAGAAGGGAAGGCTATGGGGTGCAATCAGTATTTATCACACAGCTGGGCGCAAGATCAGGCACAGAGGGGAGCTTTTTCACCCTCTGCTCTCAGCAGCACACAGCAGCAAAATGACCCCGAGACAGAGTTCACTGAGCTAAAAGCAAACATCTCATATACCTTGAGGTGCATTAATGAAAACACCAGGAATCCTACAATCTGCTCCTTGCCAGGTACAGCCTGGATAGGAACACAGGGCTCCCCTGGGTGGCCTCAAGTTTGCTAACATGGGCTTTCATGCAGGATCTGGAGATGACTTCTCACTTTGGCTGCTCAAACTGCAACCAAGCTTTCATGCTGCATGGAAGACATGCAGGAAGCCAGGCCAGGCCCACCTACAAGAGTGCGGGCACACTGAAAGGTTATTGATGCAGTTGTGTATGTTACTCCCAACGTGGGAGCTCCCAGAAGGTTATGGTATAGCAAATAATCACACAAGAGCTTGCATGTGGGGTAAAGGGGGACACTGCTGGCCCCCGAGGAGAAAGGACTTCCTGCAGGGAAACAGCCAGAAACAGGTAAGAAATGAAAAAAAAAGTGGACATAACTGGTCACTTGAACACTGCTCCAAAATTACTTTAGGAGACTCAGCATGCCTTAATTTTCCACCTTTTCAGTGCTGCCACATTCAGATGTTGGGAGGGAACTCAGTGGATCTCCCAGACCTGCAGCAGGATTAGCCATGCCTGCACCATCCCCAGTCACCGCCTATTTACACTAAACAACCCAAGGAACCCGCTGCTTCTGCCAAGGATGTAGCTTTCCTGGGCTGCCCTGGAGAAACTTCCAGGGACTAAGGGAACTGGGCAAGCTCAGCACACCCCCTCAGTACCAAGCCCATGCACTACTTGCTTCTTTTCACCTTGCAGGTTTGCTCTGGCAGCAGCACAGCTTGAGGAAAGTGCAACTAAAATGAAGAAAAATCACCACCTTGGCCACGTAGTGGGCAAGTGCTGTTCTTCAAAGTTATTCATAGCTCTCTCAGGTCACTGAGTCTGGCAGAAGTTAATCAGCATTTCCACCAGGCTGTGCAGTGTGAAACACCTCTGGCAGCCACAACGGGAATGTGCAGCCCTCTAGTGCCCAGTGGCAGCCACGTCACTGACACCAGTGGCCACGTCTCTGCAGAGCTACACGGCTTTCCACCTCTCTGCCATGAGGATCTGTCACTCCCAAACCCACTTCTGATGGGCAGCAGGTCATGGGCTTTGCACCCAGAGGCCCAGGGCATGGTTAGACCAGGAGTTCTCTCCCCTATACCCTCTATTGTTCCAGCTCCATCCAGCTGCAAACATTCCCTCAGCATGCAGGGCTGGCATACCCGCATTTCTATTAAAGGGTAACATCCCCATCAGCACACATCCTTTTCTGATTCCTCTAACTTAGCCATGAGTGCAGAAGATTTCCCTTTAAACAGTGGTATCAGCTCTGACTTGGGATGCAATGAAACCCAGGCTCCCTCAGCATCTCTGCTCCTGTTCCACTGCTGCTGCACTTTAACACTTTGCACTTGATCCAGCTGTCGTGTCCTCTCTGGCACTAATTCCTCACTAACCCAAATGTGCCAAAAGCTGGGTTGGCAGCCAGGGTGGCATCAGGGCTGCAGCCCTTTACCATCCACACAGCAGCTGTCTTCACCCTTGTCTAGGATCCCAGTTGGATTTCAGGGGCCTTCTCCCTTTGTATCCCCACCTACCTCCACCTTCTGCTCCTGGCAACTGTCTGAAGGCCTCAGAGCACACCTCTGGGAGAGATCCAGCTATTCCCCAGAGCCACAGCTAGATGCTAAGTTTGCCTGCCATGACCTTTATTTGCTGACCACAGGTGTCCTCAGTCGGCTCTCACAGTCTCCAGCTGCTGAATCCTAATGAGGCTGAGACTCCATCCCAAAGGCTCTCCAGGTGCCAACTGAATCCACCTTCCCCTTCTGCTGCAGACCTGGGGGCACAGCACACAGGTCTCAGCACTGGGCAGCTTGGTTTAAGGCCACATCCATGGGGAGAACAATTGCCCTGGCTGCCACAGCTGCCAGGTAACACAGCTTTGGCAGCTGCAAAGGCCTTCCCTCACCTGTCATCTACCTCACATAGAAGTAACACTTTCTTGTGTGTGACGCTGAGGGCTCGGTTTAGCTGCCTGAGCATCTGCCCAGCACTAGAGGACACCTGAGACAGCTCAGGGAGCTGTCAGAGACATCAGAGGACCCCGGCAGATCTGTGTCATTCTGCAGGCCAGGTGGAGCACCCCAGGCTATCTCGAAGGGCTCTGGTCCCTTTGTTAAGGCAGCTGTAGCAGCCCAGTCCTTGCTATAACAAACTCGTATCCAGACCGATGTTTTCCTACTTCTACATCTACAGAAAAGCATTTGTTTTCAAGTGTCACCTCTTCCCCACCAGCCAGAATATTTCCCTGGAAAACTACACTTTGGAGCCCCCCTGGGCTGACCAGTGGGGAGCAGAGCACTGCTGCTGCCAGCTGCAATGGATTTAGCCACCCATATATTTATTGGGCTGGGGTAGAAACAGGTGCCCTGTCCCAGGACCTCTCCGTGCAGAGCCAGCCCTGGCATGTACTCTTGGGGCAGCCCAGCTGCTTAGCCCGGTCTGCTCCCAGTCAAATGCTCTCTCAGCAGCTTTCACTTGCCCGGAAAGCTTAAAAAGGCACAAGTTTGATGTGTTTTCCTTCCCTGAACAGATGATTCACTTTTCTCTGTAAACAGTGGGTGGATCCCAGCTGGATTTCCGGGAGCAACACAGCACCCATTCCGGGCTCAGGGAGCAGCAGCTCCACACCTTCTTCTCCTCAGCCTTCCAATCTGTGCTGCTGGGAAGCACAAATGCAGGAGCAAACCTGTGGTTCACACACACCTGCAAAACGCTTATGGAGTGTGGAGGGGAAAGGAAGCCCCAGCGTGCCCTACTCGGCTCACTGGATGTAGGCGTGCTGCCGCGTAGTCCTCACTACCGTACACCCCTCGCCATCCGCTTAGCCTCTGCAGGCTCCTTTCCCCTCCCCAAGCAGGACCGCAGCCCACCCAGGCAGGCTCATCACACCCGCCTCATGCCGTCTGCCGAAAGCTCCATGCTAAGAGCAAACTGGCTCTCGCCTCCCACTGTGCCCTACTTACAAGGCGAGGGCAGCGCCTGCAAAGAGGAGTGCTGGCAAAGCCCAAAATCTTTTTTTTTTTTTTTTCCAAGGGACTAATTGCAAGGCGAGCCAAAAGGAATTACTTAGGGAAGAGCTGACATTTCCCTTGGTATTGCTCATCGGGCATGGAGCAGTGAGGGAACCAGCATGATGCTTGCCCTATGCCAGGCAAAAGCCTCCCTTTACATGTAATGTGGTCTCTAATCCAAAATCCCTCTGCAGAGCTCCATCTCTTCTCAGACGAGACCTGGGGCAGGCAGGACCATCCCTATCAGGAGAGACGGTAGGGACTGGGGTCACCTACCCGTTGCCCCAGCGTAGGGACAATCCCTTTGCTCCCTGTGCCCCAGCCCCGGGCGCTGCCGGGGGCTCTAGGAGCCCAAGGCGATGCCGGGATTTTAGCCGCTAGAGGGAGGAAAGGGAGATCGGGCACTGCCGAGATGGTGCGGAGAGCTGCGGCACTGTGCGACGGGTCCCAGACCCAGACATGGACCCTGAGATCTCACCTGAGATACCTGAGCCCAAATCTGGGCAGGAACCCATCCCAGGTTCCCAACCTGCTCCAGCTACACACAGCACCTGACCCTGGCAAAGGTCCATCAAGCAGGAACATAATTTTGCACCTTGAGGAATTGTCAGCTGTGGGAGCAGTGAGAAGCCCCCCACGATGTTTCTGAGGGGGGATGAATGCCGAGTCCTTAGACACCCTTCTGTTGCACTTCTACTCCTGCAGAAGCTGTTTTTACCCTGTGACCTTCTGGGTGGTTCCTCTGCCCCTGCCAGCCCCACCACCAGCGGAAAACTCCAGCCCTGCCACCTTTCCTCCATCCTCTCTGCCACACCTGCCAAAAACAGGTTTCTGCAGGTGCTGGAGCAGCATTTGGATTGCTTCCAGTCCTCCATCCTCCTCACATGCTACTCCTCTCCTAGCCCAAATCCCTGGAGCAGACTGTCATACCAAATCCTGCCCCGTTTACTAATGGAAAGCTTGGATGGAGGACCAGCCCTAGCCTGGTGCTCTCGGGAGACGCTGAAAGGCAACACCCCACTTTGCCATTTCTGGTAAGAGGCTTGGTTTCCTTGCAGCCCCCCTCGCTTTTACTCTCGCTTCTGCTTCACCAGCACAGCTTTCCCCACCAGGAAGCCTTCCTGCCTTCTGATGGAAACCTGCCAAAGCCAGCAGTGGATCCTGCCCAGCTTCTGGCTGAGTGTGACTGGCCAGGGAGGCTCCATCCTGGGGGGAAAGGATGTGGCCGTTCCTGTAAGCTGCCTGTGACACCCCACACAGAGGTAGTGGGAGGGGGGTTCACTTGGAACTTGTCCAGATGCAAATGCCTTCCAAGGAGTGACTCAGCTCTGTGGTTTTCCTCCCTTCCTTGCCAGCAGATTTGACTCCCAAAGAGCTTCAGGGCTGCTGGAAGGCAGGACTGTGCCAGCAACGGGGCAAGGGGGCACCCCTGACTCCCCTTGGCCCCCTCTCCTCAGCCGTCCTCCATTTCCCAGACCTCTCTAGCCCCAACCACTTATTTTGCTCCCTCTGCAAAGCTACATGGAGATGGGGAGGGCTGCCAGCATCCACGGACCAGGGCTGGAGGGGAAACAGGAACCTTGAGGGGAAAAACATTCCAAGAAACTCCCTTTCCCCCTAGCCGTGCTTCCGCCGGGGCTGCCAGCATGGAGGGGACTGGTTTGTGCTGGCAGAACACATTTAGTGGGGAGCTGTGTGTGGTACCTGCTGCTTTCAACATCTCTTCAGTGGTAGGAGTTGCTCTAGAGGGATAAATGGCCATCTCTGGTGATCACACCAGCTGAACTCCTATGCATGTCCCCTGTTTATTTATGAAATCTCACCCAATTTCTATCCAGGTGGCCAGAGGGCAGGAGGTCTCAAAGGATGCAAAAATTTGACATGGGATAAAATATAGCCAGGCAGGTGGAGGGAGAGCCCAAGCTCAGAGTGACACAGCCTGAGTGAAACCCTGGCTGCATACGGACAGCCCTGCCAGGGAGAGGGGCAAAGCAAGTTCCTGTAGCGGGAGAATACGCACTGCTGCCAGGCCTTTGGAGGGGGAGTTTTCTTGCAGGACATTACCACATTCTAACCACAGCTGAGCTCCTCCTGTTTTGAGGATCAGACTCTGTGGACAAGCCAAGGCTGCTCAGCTCTTTCAGCAAGGGCATCTCTGGCTTTATGTTGTCACGATTTCACAGCAGAAAAAGTACTTGCTGAGACCAAACTGCCCCAAGCACCATATCCCTCATCCCAAGGATAAGGGAAAGATGTGGTTTCCCCCACGTATGACGTTTCTCAGTGGAGGAACAGTGGCTTGCACATGATTTGCTGGCTTAGAGGAGAGGGAAAAGGAAAGGCACACAAGAGCCACTGAATCACCCAAAGCTTGATGTTTCTAGGTTTAAGTATGTAGATGGACTGAGCCTCAGCTATGGCTGAAATGTGGGATTAGCTCTGTATTAGACCTCTGTGAGTGTACACCTGCGAGAAACTGCCTGGAGAAGGGCAGTAGGAGCTGGCTGGGCACAAACCTGGATCTGGGCACTCCTGTGGGCTTCTCTAGTGTCTGCTAAAGGACTGAGCAGCCACTGTTGCCTCCCAGCACCACCAGTCACAGCCTCCCTTCGGTGCACAGTCTAGAACTGCATCCTAGAGCAGCCTCCTGGGAAAGGACCACATCTCAGACGGCAGTGGAGTTGGGGAGGGCCTTGTCCCACTCCAGCCCCAGAGGCTGTGGCTGGCACTGGAACAGCCCCACAGTCTGCAGCTGTTTCACTGGTCCCCTTTCCAGTATCCTCCCCGGGGCACTGAGCAGCTGCATCAGCTTTCATCCAAAACCACACAATGCTGCTGAGCTCAGCCTTCCCTAAGGCCACTTACTGCTTTCAGTAGTAACACTGAGGTGTTTTAATTGCTGGCTTATTTCTGAGTCCTAAAATGCACCCTGGTCCTGCTGGCTGGCTTTCTCTGCAGTCACGGGAGTTCAAAGGTGGTGTTTTTTTAAACCATATTTCTTTGGACAGGCAGGAAAATCCACCTGCTGTCTCTTCCTCTTCCCCCTTCCCAGAGCAGAAAGGTGGATTTTCTCCCTCCAGGGTGAAGCCTCAGCCCTGTGGCGGGCTGTCCTCCCACCTCTTCTCCCACAGCCCCCCCGCCAAGGGCAAACCCCCTGTGCCTGCCCCTGCTCCCAGCACAGGGAGGCTGCAGGAAGCTCCCACTTCCCCCCGATAAACGCTGAGCCGCCGCACTTCCGCAGGGAACCAGGCCAGGCTGCTCCTCACTCACTGCCCTTGGCCAAAGGGAGACCGGGAGAATCTGGAGAAATGGTGACAAGGGACTAGGGAGTCTCAGCTGTGCCGATGTCACAGGGGAGGGATGGGTCCCACATGCTGCAGTGTGAGCCCCAAAGTCTGCTTCTGCTTGCCCACCTCTGCTGACCAGACCCACAGAAACTGGGATCTGAGTGGTCACCTCAACTCCAAGCACACTCCTTCTTCTCTTCCCACAGCCTGCATTGTGGCAGCTGGCAAAGCTGTGCACCAGCAAAGCTGTGCACTCTCCTTCTCCTACCCATGCAGGGTCTGAGCTGCCCTGCTGCCCATCCCTCCGGCATCAGGCCTGCAATGACTTCCCTGTTTGCCCTACTTGTGTCTCTCTCTTGCCTGCTTCTCCTCCTGTTCCCCAGCAGTTTTCTGACTCAAGGGCTCGCCAGACTCATCCCAGCAGGCAGGCGTGTGTGCAGCACATGCCAAGGACAATGGTACAAAGAAGTGGACAGGCCAGTCATTGTACTGGGAAGGGGAAAACCCTCCTGGGGCCAAACCTTGTCCCAGGGAAGGCATCAGGAGCAGTGGCCAGAGGGATGTCCATGGTCTCATTGAAGCAAGGAGGAGTAATGCAGCCAGAGCTGGGGAGCGATTTGGTCAGACCCCATCCCTGATGGGGACATCAGTGTCATGGCCCTGGTGCTGCAGCGCTGCTCTGGAAGAGTGGAGCAGCCCACAGGGAAGGAGCGGGAAGACATCCAGCCCTCCAGTGTGGCACTGGGAGCCGCCAAGGCAATGGCTGTGGGGAGGGAGCAGTGGGTGCTCGTACGCTGTGCCATGCTGGGGTGGGACCTGCAGCAGGCGGGCGGGAGGGCAGCCCAGCCTTGAGAAATCAGAGATATTTTAGCTCTCTGATTCACGTTGCAAAGTTCCCAGTCTGGGCCGACTGAGATAGAGAAACAGGGCAGAGAGCAGCAGTCGTGCAAAGCCAACCACACACACGACAGCCTGAAGATATACCTTGGGGCCCTGAATTGCTGATGCCACTTGTTTTGGGAGCTTGCATAGATAAATTTGTGGCTCCAGCTCAGTCACCTCCAGGACAAAGCCTTCCAGGTGCTTCCCAATCCAAAAACACATGGCAGCTCCCAAAAGACAAAACCATTCTGTAAACATTACCTGAACCTGCAGGGCAGCTCTCAAGCCCAGGCAGGGCTGTGCAGGCCACCAGGTGTGTGAGGCATCTCACCACCTCCTTATCAATTGATTTGCCAGAATATTTATGGATTTGTTCACCGTGGCACAGAAGGAGCAGCGGTTCTCACCCCACCATCAGCTCAGTGCCACAGCCTGTGCTGGGGCCCCAGATTCTCATTTCCAAACTGCTGGCAGAAGGGATCCCCTGGGGACGTGACGTCATGTCTGAGCAAAAACAATGGTTGGGCGTTCAGCGGCACAGGGGGGAAAGGATGGGAAGAGGATGTTGGAGAACAGGACCTTATGGAAGAGGAGTCCCACCCAGGCACATGTGCTCACCCACCAGAGCTGGCAGTAGCTGGTGGGGGCGATCTGCCTGGACATAATGTCCCAGGAAACACCATCTATCAATGTCTCAGGGGAGGCCAACCAGCTCCCTGTGGTGCCAGAGGGCATGTCACTGGATGGGACACTGGCTGGCTTGTTGCTGGGCCCGTGGCAGCACCTGCTGCTGGCAGCTCTCTGTGGGCTGAAGATGGACACTGCTCATCACAGGTGTCAGCAAAGTGTAGGTGACCCCCACTCCAGCGCTGTCACTAGTGCAGAGGCACTACATTAAAGGAGGGGGCTTTGCCAGGGTGAGGTCAGCATCTACCTGAGTCCTGGGGGATTTTCACTCCCAATGGGGAGGATGAGCCAGCCAGGCAGCCACCCTTGAGCTTGTGCCAGGGAGGCAGGACTCAGGCACCCCTTCTGCTCGGCTGAGGAGGAAAATCTCCCTAACCCGGGAGGATGATCATAGGGTGCTGGGCACGAGCACAGGGCACTCCCAGCCATGCTGCAGCTTCCCGGGAAAGCAAAACCCTCTGGCATCCACCCCTTCCCGGGAAGCAGAGGCTGCTGGGGGCCGTGGCCCTGGCACGGGGATGCCGGTTGCTCCCTCCCACGGCTTCCCCTTTTCTCAGAAAGCCTGGAAACCAAAGGTGAAAGAAGTGGGTGGAAACTCTGCACGCTGCCGTCCAGGAAGAGAAGTGAGTAAGTCGGCTGCAATATTTAACAGTGCCTCCGGCCCCGCCGCCCGCAGACCCGCCTCGACGGGAGCCGGAGCTGTCGGGTGAGTGCCGGGGTCACCGGAGGGTCTGCGCTGGAGTGGGGGGACTGGTGTGGCTGGCGTGGGGTGATTTCTCGGCTGCTGCTCACTCCAAGGAGCCACAGCTGCGAAGGGCGGCTCTGCCCGTGCCGAGCAGGGGGGATGCGGTGACGTCTCACGGCCGATGGCAACGCACTCGCTGCCGGCTGCGGGAAACGGGAGAGGAGGTGTCAGACCCGTGTGTGCTGCAAGAGCATCTTCACTTCTATCCCTGACTCTTTTGGTAATCTGCAAAACCGGCCTCATGCTTCTCATATATTAAAGGGGGGGGGGGAGGGGGGGGAGGCATGGAACAGTTCGGCAAACTTCCCAGGAAGACAAAGTGAAACCCTCTGGAATAATGCTCTAGCCACCATATCAGCGCGATGCCGGTGGCTGCGAAGCACCCACAGGACTCCGCTGCTTGGTCCCAGGCACGTCCTGGCTAATCAGTAACTCCCGGGCTAATTAGCTGGAAATGCCAAAAGGAGGGCGCTGCTGGTTTTTTTAAGACATAAAGCAATAAATCATTAACAGCTGAGCAGTGGCGCTGCCTGGGAGTCACGTCCCCTCTGGAGCAGTCACTTGTGCTTTGTCTCGCCCGGGAGCGAGGGAGAGGGGAGCCCTCCAGCCTGCCCCGTGTCTCCTACAGGAGGGAGGGAGGGACGGAGGGAGGGCAAAAGCCGGAAAGGGCGAAGTGCCACTGGCAGCTCAGGGCTGAACTGGTGCAGTGCTGAAGTGCTCTCTGGTGCAGTGCTCTGCGGTGGCAGGGTTGGTCATGTGTGAGCTTCTTCTTCCCTGTGCCCTCCCATCACCTCCAACGTGGCTTGCCATGGGGAAGTCTGCGCGTGTGGCCATCTCTGCTGTGTTCCACACAGAAAAGCCCACATGTCCTGCTGGGCACCTGCTTGCTTGGGCTGTCTCTCGACTGACCAGTGTTTCTGGGCTGAGTTCAGGAGTCTTGAGGAGCTATCAGCCTTTTGACTCCTGTGCTGGAGCCAGTGTTTTCCCTGGTACCTGTTCCTGAGCTCGTCTGTCAGCTTCAACAAACCGTCACCCAGCTGTTCTTACATCAGGTTCTTAAATCCAGACCCAAGCCCACAACAGCAGGCATCAGAGGGGGATGTGCAACAGAACTGGCATGTGTGGTCACCCCCACATGCATCAAAGCCAGGCAAGAGGAGGACTTAAGCAATGCAGGCTGCCAAGCGCTGAGGAAGGGAGAAAGCTTGCAGTGGGGCTATGAAACCCTCACCTGCAGAGCCAGCAGCTGATGCAATCCTCCCTGCGGCCGAGCCCATTCCCTGAGGCAATGGGCTCAGCAGGTGCTGGGCACCCCATGGCTCAGTGCTACAGCCTGACCCTGACATGCTCTCAGGAAAACACAGGGTCAAGCCAGGGCAGGGCACCTTCACACTAACAAAATACCCGGTGCCCAGGTGGCTCCCACACCTCTATTCATCACTGCCTCCCTGGCATTACATGGCACCCCACTCCAGTGCAGATCCCCTAGGGGTGAGGGATAATCCCAAAGACACAGGGCCAAATCCAGCCCTGGCTCTGCCTGGGTGAAAGAATTTGGGGCAAAGATGGAGTGTCATTGACATTTTGGAATGTCCAGGAGCAAAGGCAGAGCACCCAGGGGTGCTGTGGATGTCATGTCATGGGGACATTGCTTTCAGGAACAACCAGGAGTGAAAGCAAAGAGTTGAAGCTTGTCTAAGTTTGCATTTCAACTCCTTTCCCATCTTATTCCCCAAGAGCTTCCCATTGCACCTGGATCAAACTGTTCCTGGTGTCTTTTGGTGATGGAGTGCCCCAGTCCCAGCACCCACAGGATTAGAACACTGAAAGTAGTTGCCTGCCCCCATCTCGGGGAGGGCAGGGACACAGGACACAGTGGGATTTGTACCAGACAGCTGCTGAGCTGCCCCACACAGCCCTAGCACCCACATCACCTCTCTGGGGCCATGGAGCAAGGGAAGGGGGATGATTACCAAAACACTATCAAGGAGGGCTTCTCGGAGTTGCCCCCCATCCTGCTCACCCTCCTGCCTGCTTGAAACCCTTTCCCTTTCTTTGCAAATCAGCCTATGGAGGAAGATGGGGAGGTAGGCTTTTCCCTGGCCTGCAGGGTTCCTGAAAGCAGTGGTTGCTCAGAGTGGCAGAGAGGGCTGAAGGCGGGCAGGTGGCACTTTGAACAGCAGCCCAGACAATGTGGGATAAATGCCTCAAATGGGAGTTTTACAGCTTAAAAAATGAGGCACCAAGGCTTTTCATGTGCTTAAACAGCCAAGGACTGCAGGGTGACCACCTCGTGGCATGAGATGGCCAAGGAGCATCTCCAAAGCATCCCGACCCTACCAGACATTTCAGGCTTGCAGGTCTGCTCCCACCTGGCTTTAGCACCTCTGGCAGGCTGCCTTCCTGCCCACTCCCTTGCACAGGTGCCTGCCTGCAGAGCTGGGGGAGAAAGAGGAGGGATTCTGAGCTTTATTCTGAGCTTTGAAACAGCTATTGAAAACTCCCTGCCATGCCACAGTGCTCTGAAAAACTGTGCAGTGTGCAACTGGGTCCCTGAGCCACCTCTTTGATCCCAACCACCTGCTGCAGGGTGAAGGGACCCTGGTGTAAGCTCTGCTGTACCCCATTTACCTCTGCTGCTACCCCTCCAAGTAGCCCCTGCAGTTCTGCAGTCCCTGGGATGTGCCAGGGCTGGCACCCTGAGTCTGGGACTCCATGGCTTTTTCAACAGGGTTTGGCTCCTTTGGGACACTCATCAGGATGGTGAGTTCATGCTGCCCCCACTGAACTCTAATTCCCTGCAGATGGATTAAAATAGAGCCCCAGGCCAGCTGTTGCTCAATCATGGAGTTCACTCCTCGTGCGACAGTTGCTCGATGCTTCCCCCTTAGAGCCCGTGCTCCAGAGCAGTGTGTGTCATTTCCCGTCTCTTCTGCTGATCCATCAGACCCCAGGGCTCCCCTCCTGCACTGCTGGCAAACAGGCAAAGGGCTGTAATCCTCTCCAAGTGGTTACTCCTGCCTGAACCACGGTTATCACAACAGTGCCAAACTATTGCTGAGCCAAAAAACGCTTTTCAGCCATCAGCTTGGTCCCATGAGAGCTTTGCAGCCCAAGCCAGAGGGTGGGGGCAGCAGAAAGCGAAGGGCACGTGCATAGTTGTGGGATGCACCAGCATGTCCCAGCTTGATCCAGACCGAGTCTGGTCCCTCCCTGAACCTGCTCTCTGAGCTTCCTGGAAAAGGCCTTCTACTCTTCATTTTAAGCCACAGAATTACCCTGTGTCCCTTCCCAGTCCCAGGTGGGCAGAAAGCCCCTGCACCTCGTGGTCCACCCATGGTACCCCACGCTGCACAAACCATTCCCATCAGCTGGTGCCTCCCCCTTCAAGGGGTTCCTGATTTCAATATGAATGAGGCAGAGGATCAGTGCCTGGGACTGCAGGGCTGCTCCTGCAGCTCTGAGCATCTCTCCACCACAGCTATGCCCCTTTCTCAGACACAAACACTGAGGAAGAACAATTTAGACTGAGGGGTGTGTGAGGCCTGCGCACAGAGCAAACACGTAGGTGGGATTCCCAACATGCCTGCCAATACCAGCCCCAAATGGCAGAAATGGTGTTTCTCTTACAGTTCTAGCAGGTTTAGAGAGTTCAGGGCTGACCTGAAGCTTAGCAGTCACTCTGGACCACAGAATGATATATGGAAGCAGTGGAAAAAAATAGCAGCCAAACTGAGCAAAGTTTCCAAAGAAAGCCGTGTCTGTCTGCACCACTTCTGGGGCGAGAGGTGCCAGAGTCTTCTCCTTGCAGCAGCTTCCAGTTGCAAAAATCTGTGTCAGCTCAGCCTGCACTGTGTCAGAGACATGATGAGCTCTTTGCTATTTTTTCCCCCTCTTGCAGATGGAAACACAGCCGGCTGGAGCCAGGGGAAGCTGACGTGCACTGGCTGCTTGGCTCTGAGAACTGAATTCCATAGGCGTTAAAGCCTCCAAAAATGCCCTATGGATTCAGTTCTGCAGCTGGGCAGCAAATCAGCCTCCAGCCTCCAGGAAGAGAATGCAACTGTGAGAGCTATTCCTACAAGGAATGTGGAAAGCTTTGCTCCTGCACAGAGACCAGATTAGGAATGGAGGTGAGTTATGGTCACCACAGGAAAAACCTACTATCAGAGAGCTGCCAGAGGTGTTGGCTGCTTGTAGCAGGTTTTCTCTCAGGGGAAAAAAAAACCCAACTGTAGAATGTTTTCTTCCTTCTGGAAGTGAAATGGCACTTGAGAAAATAAATACATTGCTACCTCCTGATGTACTGCATGCGATTGTGAGCCTCTGCTAAAAATACACATTGTCAGAACAACAGCCTGGGTGTGCCCAGCAATCTCCTGTTCAGAGTCCAGGCAGCAAAGCCAAACAAAACTTGGAGAAGATAACCAGGACAGGATGGGTAAAGTTAAGTGTTGTGCCCTCTCTCTCCTCATGGGCCCTGAAGATGTCCCCAGCAGGAATAGACACTTGGAGAAAGTATTTGTGGAGGCAATAGACTCTCTTTTCACCCATCCATCATATACCTCTGGGAGACACCGGCTGCACGCCTTGAGTTTTGGGGACATTTCCACTGTAACAAGTGTCATGCTGCCACCTAGAATTTATTGGCTGGAGGAGTGGCATTTAGAATAAATTACTATGACAGTCTGGTAATTTATGGTAGCATCTCAGCATCACCATAGGACAAACCCCACGCTCCTCCTCACCTTGCCTAGAAGACCTGGTTTGCATGTCCTCCAGCATTTCACTCAAAGCAGCCCCTTCCTGTGGCAGGCAGCATCCAGCTCCCACAGCCCAGCTGTGTCCCTCAGCCGCTCTGGGGATAGGGAAGAAACTCCTTCCAGCACCCCACTGGAGGGCTGCACCATCCACACAGGGATCCAATGCATGAATTTTAGGTTTACTGCCCAAAGAAGCCACTGCTGCTGGAAGGACAGGGAGTGCAACACCCAGTGCTGCAACAGTTTTTCTGGTTCAGCCCTCTCACAGCTTTATCTGGCAGCAGAGTTAACCCATTTCCAAGAAGCTAATTGGGGAAGGGGAAATCCAGACAGTTGCTGAGACATTTTGGCAGTTGGTTAAACAAAACCTATTGCACTAAGTAAAAAGAAAAAAAATCTATTTGCTTTCACTTTATAGCAATTCAGAGGCAAAAGGGGCCTCCAAGTTCACTGTCACAGGCTCTCTCCACTGCTATGCAGATGGGGAATTCCCAGTTCCCTCCTGCATTAGAAGGCCTTTCCCCAGTGTGGCAGGTTAGGGGGAACCTACGGGGGGACAGAAAACGTCCTGTATTTCTCCTGTATGCTCATAAAGTCCCTGCTGGTCCCCAAAGAGGAAGCTGAAAGGCAACAAACTGGACCAAGACAGGGTACTGCCAAGCAGGACAAGCAGAAAATAATCCACTGTGGCTGAGCACAAACCATGGCAGAAAGTCATCCCTAACTTTGCAAGAGGTGCCAGATCTGATTGCAAGTTGTTCACAGGACAGGTAGCTAAGAACCAGAAATATAAGCATTTGCATTTGGGTTTTTTATTAATTTTAGAAATTTAAAAGGTACAGAAGTTTGCAAGCAAGTCATACCTAGCCCCTAACAGCCCTCCAGGCTTCCAGCACAACTTTCAGCAGAGCCACTAAGCTGTGGAAGTGCTGTGGTTCACACAACTCCAGTAACCTCATTGGAGAGCCAGTACCTTCAACCAGAGCCAAGTCAGACCCAGAGCAGGGCCTCAAGCAGCAATTTCATCAAGGACATGTGGCCAGCAGTACTGAGCCCCAAGTTACTAAGTGTAAGAGGGTGGGAACACCAGGATCTTCTGCCAGTGTGTAGGGAAGTGCTGCATACAGGCATCACAGGTAATTAAGCACAATGGTGTGGTCATAAACAGCAGTGACAAGATATGCAGACAATTGCTCTTTAGAGTATTCAAGAACCCCTCTGTCCTCTGGGACCTGCACTGCCCTCAGCCTGGAGGAAATCGTGCTTTGATCTCTCCAGGAAGGGAATCGGCTCACAGGCCCTTCCCTTGGACAAAGTAGGACGAGGCTTATCTTCTCTAATCAAGGACTACTGTCTAGAGATCCCCCCACCAACCAAACCAGTGGAAACCAAATGTTCATTTCAAAATCAGGACCAATGAGCTGATCCAACCATCAAGTGTCGCGTGGCTTCTTCAAAGGATGGGCATTGTGTATCAAAGTAAAGCTGCCATAAGCTTGTGGAGGACGGGGAGCAGTTAAAAAAAAAAAAAAAAATCAACAGGAGTGGTGGCATCTGCTGCTTGTTCTATTTGCCAACTGCACCAAGAACAGCTGCCAACTGGCTCCCATGAGGGCACTGGAGCACCTGTCCATTGGGGCACTGGCTACATCAACGTCTCAGTTTCTTTTTCTTCTTACGGTTCCGGTCTTCACTGCTGTCATCTGCCTCACTGGCACTGGGGGTCACAGCCTGCTGCATGACTTTTTTTTCCACTGCATATTCCTGCTCTTCTACCTTGGGGTCTCCCTTGACCAAGAACTCTCCTTTCCGGTAGGATATGGAGACACTGGTCCGTGGGTAGGTGCCATAAACCCTCCGGAGATCATCCTTCACAAATTCTGGGAGGTCTTTCCTTGGCCCAAACACCTTTCCAAGCTTGCCCCATTGAAGCTCCCCTCTCATTGTAAAGCCTTCTGGCCACGTGTCTCGATACTGATCTGACCTCTGGTAGGCAGCGTAGGGATGGTAGTTTGCATAGGGACTGTAGAAAGGGATGGAGACCATGGGAGGCAAGTGCCAGGTGTAGTATGGATGGACATAGGGATTGGAGGCACTATAGAGATGATGATACTCCACCTGACCACCTGAATAGTCAGGGTAGCTGTTCTGGTCCACCACAAAGGTGATGGGTCGACTGTAGAAGTTGTGCATGGGGATGGGAGGGAACATCACGGAGCTGGTCATGTCTTCTGCTCTCCCAGGCCGCAGCGGTGGGTAGGTGTAGGCAGAGGCTGGGATCATGGCTGGGTAATATTCCCGTGGCACAAAGCTGGACTGGTACATTGCACAGGAGTCTGGGGATTTACACAGGGGGCACTTCTCCAGAGAAGTTGCAGAGTCTCAAAAGCTGTGAAGGCAGGAGGGGAAGAGAAACAATTTACGTTGGTTATAAAAATATTTCAGAACCAGGCTGAATAAGGAGATGTGCCTAGCACTTTAAGCATACCAACTAATTAATAATTGATAAAAGGAGCTCCTTGCAGCTTGCAGGAGCAGTAACCTGCCAAGAATAAGCAGACCCACATTGCCAATGACTGCATGTTATCTGCTCAGCAAGACTCACCATTTAACCCACTCATCTTGGAGTTACAGGGATGGGAACAAGCTGACAAAAACCACTGAGAGCAAAAGAAACAACCTCACGTCCTCACAACTCATCTCTGCATTGCTGGGAGGCAGCAATACAGACTGCAAGAGGCTAGAGGCTTGAGCAGGCATGAAAATAGGGAAGGCAAGCACAAGTGAAAGAACAAAAACAAAGCAAAGAAAGGAAAGAGGCAACAGCCCAGCCCTGCTGCAGTCATTTCAGCTGCCATCCTGCTTAGACTAGGAAGTCTTAAATGAATGAAAAGATCTTTAACTGTCCTTGACTCTCTCTCCCCATCCTCCTAAAGCCCTCCTTCTACTCTGATAAGCAAAAGAGCTGCACCTACTGTTTGTTTCTAGAGCAAAATCCAGGCACATTTACATTTCTTCTGATGAGTTCTTATGTATAGGCATCTCCTTTTGGTCTCACTAGTTATCATTCACAATAAAGTGTGCATTTACCTTGAGCAACTCTGACCTACAGTGGAATTTGCTCCTAGACTGCCCTTGCCAGATATCCAAGCACCCTCTAGAGCATTAAGCAATGTCCTCCCATGACTCATTTTCCTCTCCCCAAGGGCAGGAAGGGAAGTTGTATATAGCATGGTTTTTTTTTTCTTGTGTGTTTTTTTTTTCTTTTTTTTTTTTTTTTTTTTTTT
>NW_020955220.1:300902-362523 GCF_003031625.1 Empidonax traillii | reverse complement strand
GCCATCCCCTAAGAGTTGGCTGACACGAGCAATGCTGGGTACTGCACAGTGGAGGTTTTTCTTTTCTTCAACCAGCACAAGTTGCTCCTGTCCCTAGAGGTTCATAATCTACACTTCCTCAAGCCTGCTTTTGCCATGGGTTCAGGGCTAGAAGCCTTCACCCCACACAGGGAACAGCAGAACAGCACTAGAGTATTTAGTCAAGTCTAGGCAGCACCCTTAAACGAGACTTGCAGCCTAGAAGCCGAAGCCTGTCATAACCATCACCTCCCTCAGACAGGAGGAAATGAAACAATCAAACAAAAAAGGTCACAACCTGCTTGCCTACCTTGCTCAGAACTATCACAAAAATCCAAAGGAATGTTGCGTGTCAATGGCAGCACGAGGTGGGTACATGGAATAAATGGTCTCTTCCTGAAAACCAGTCTCAGTGCCTCTTTTAATAGTTCATCCCCTCATCCCTATGGAGATCCACAGGATCATTTCTGTGGAGTGTTTGTGTTTCAGAGCAAATGGTCTGCACAGAGCATGCAGCTATTGCATCCATTGTGTGAAACAAAGCAACCCCCCCTGCTGAGTCAGTGTGCTGCTCCATGCCACTTTTTGACAGCCCTGGAGAAGCTGTTCTCATCTACTTGATGACCAGCTCTTTCTCAGAAGCTACTGTAGCACCCTGCATTTTGGCTGGCAGCATCATTGCTCCCAGGTCTTCCTGGTAGCTGCAAAGAGAAGGGCTGACAGGCCATCCAAATCATAAGGCAGCCTGAGCACAGCTATTAACTGCTTTGATGTTGCACTGGAAAAGGATAAGGGAAACAAGCTCGTGGCTCAGCCAGGCAGGATGACCCACAAGAGGAAGCAAACTGAAAAACTAAGAATGGGGGAACAATGTGAGGATTAAGCAGGGCTGGGAGCATTCCAGGACAAAATTGCCACATGCCCCACCATAGAAGTGAAGACATTTCTCTGTAGACAAGAATTCACAGCTCTGGAGGAAGTTTGCAAGCCCTGGATGGGGGTCCAGGGCTTGGTGGGCACTGCCTCTGCCAGGCTTCACTGCACAGCTTGCTGGCACTGCCCTGTCCCTGCCTGCCCACCATCGCAGAGCTGTCCCCTGTGCCCCAGCACAGAGCTCTCAGGCTGTCTCAACAGAGGCTTACCTGCACAAGCACAGGGCACCAAACCCCAGCTCCTGGCTGGCAGGGCACAGCACTGCTCTGAATCCTCAGGTGTGTTGCAACAGGTTTTGGTATGCAGAGGGCACAATGCTCCCACCCTGCCCCTCCAGAGCTGCAGCCTGGTGCTCCCAGGGGCAGACAATGTGGTTTACCCCACCTTTACACAAGTGCCTGTTGTTCATATTGATCTTCAGACTGCTTCAGCTTCCAGAGACAGGATGTGGGAGACCACAGCTGGAGCAAAGCCCTGCTAGACTCTGCAGGGCTGAGTTAGAGTGTGATAAGTTCATGTGTACAGGAAAATAGGGCTTTTAGAGTACCAGTACCAGCTTGCCTGATCCTGTCCCACACTCACTGGGAAGTGAGAGCAGGCAGTGTTTCAGGGAAAACAGGGTTTGCCAGGAGGGCGATCTGTCAGGCCATCTGGTGGCTGGAAGGCATCAAAAGCCAAATGCTTAAGAAAACCAACCACAAGCATCAACATTACCTAAGTGGTACCACTTGAGGAAAGGGTCCAACCCCCAGTTTCTTCTCCCCTTCCTTTTCTTGAGGAGACCCTAGAGCACCAGTACCTAGAGGAGGTCTACGAGAGAGCTGGAGGCGGACTTCTGACAAGGGCAAGCAGTGATAGGACAAGGGGTAATAGCTTTAGCTGATGGAAAGTGGATTTAAATTGAATATTAGAAATAAATTTCTAAGGGTGGTGAGGCACTGGCACAGATTGCCCAGAGAAGCTGTGGATGCCCCATCTGTGGAAACATTCCAGGCCAGGCTGGAGGGGGCTCTGAGCAACCTGGTCTAGTGAAAGGTGTCCCTGCCCATTACAATGAGGTTGGAACTGGATGATCTTTAGGGTTTCTTCCAACCCAAACCATACTATGATTCACCTGCTCCTACTTCCCTTGTTGCTGCATGCCAACAGCCAGAGGCCAGCCTGGCCTTGGAAGTAAACATCTGACAGCCTCCAGCTCTTCAGGAGCAACTGCAGGACCAGAAAGGGAGAGGAGATCCTGGCTCTTTGGACTACCAGCCACTTTCTTCCTTTGCTCTAATTTCAAGCTCTGATATGCCTTGGGGAAAAATCACCACATCCATTGCCTGGCACCTGGATTTCCTGAGCAGGAACACAGCAAAACAGTCCTTAAAGCCTGAGATGAGCTCTGCTGAATGCCTCCCTGGTCCTGAGAGCCACTGACTTCCAACAATACATGCCAGCTTTTTGGTGCCACAGACTGAAAACAGAGATGACAGACACCAGGCTGTAGGTGAGAGCCAAGCCTCCCCAAGCCAGGGCACTAGGAGCAGTCACTGGCAGCAGGTAGCAATAAGGGACTGACCCAGAAAGAAAGGCCACAGCACAAGGCAGCTTCTCCCTTTAATACTTTCCAGCAGTTCTGGCCTTGTTGGAAAAGGGTTCAATCCCACTTGGCTGGGGATGAATGAGACACCAGGCATCCAAAAAAAAAAAAAAAAAAAAAAGGTAGAGAAAATTCCAAAGATGGTTACAGACAACTGAAATAAGATTGTCATCTCTGGTGAGAACATGATACTGCAGACTATTCCCAGGCTTGCCAGAGCTGACTGCAGCAATTCCCTTACCCACTGCCCATCTGGCAGGGCCTTTCCCTCCTCACACATCTTGATGCAGGTCAAGGAGACTGACATCACAGTTCCCAAAAAGGATCTGCCAAGCAAAGCGTGCTTCAGTGCCAGCTGCCCTGGACAGAGTTGCTATGGAGCAACCAAGCAATGTTTGCAATACAAAACCAAAGAGGACATTTGATAGCTCAAGCATAGAAAAGCTTTTGTTTCACCCCTCTCTTACTCAGTTACTACAGGTGATGAATCCACCAGCAGTTAATACAGAAATGCCCAAGGCTGGTAGCACTTTCCTGGTATCTAAAGCAACAGAAATTACCTCCTAGCAATACAGAAGCACACAGTTTTTCAGGACATGTCTCAGGGCAGTAGTGCTTTACTGTCACCCGAGCTACCTTTGAATCTGGGGAGCTTTCTGTTTAGGTATTTGTAAAGCACAAAAAAACCCCATTGTGAGCTGCAGAAAACAGAGACAAGTGTAAATATTCAAGTCCATGCCAGACTAATCTCTGTCCTTGAGAATATGCAAAGTGAGCTTGACCATAGCATGGGCACAGACCAACATACAAAGTGTTGCACAGTATCTAACATCTGAAACTTCATACAAGTATCTCACATGTCTTGGTGTCACCAAGTCAAACAGTGTGAAGAATGTCACCAAGTCTTCTGTCCACCTGAAGCAGCAGCCAAATTCAGCAGGGTTCCCAGGTCAGGCTGGCAGCTTGAATGGGTTTGGATGCTTCCTTAGGGAGCATACTGAAAGTCAACACAACAGTAGAGACACTTGGCCTACAGGGGAGGACATGGCCATCTAATTTACTATAACTCTCAACCAGGACTATTCTTGCCTCATTCCACTGCCCTGTGATGATTCCATTGCTTCAAAATGGAGATCCCATTAAGTTACCTTTTCCTTTCCACTGTTCCAGCACCCAAGCTTTCAGACTATTCTTTCTAGCTTTCTTCCTGCCCTCTTCCTCTCCCCATCCCAGAAAAACCACAGATCTACCACTGCTCTGTAGCAAACCCCAAGGGTACAGGGATGAATACTGCAAAAGCACCAATTTCCTCCAGCCAAGGGAATGAAGAACTCATGACTTATTTCTAGTTAAGTCCCCCCATTTTGAGCGGAGTCTGCAAAATTGTTGCCATCTGACAAAGCTTTGGCGAAGGCCTGCCTTGGACAAAAAAACCCCAAAACTTCAAGAGCTGCCTAAAGTGAGAGGTTAAAACTGAATGTTCTTATCGAGCCACAGTTTGTCTTTGATAGCTCTGGTGTCAGTCATACAAGCTTATCCAGCATCCTGATAGTGTGTGGGAGAAGATCACAACAAAGCAGTTTCTTATTTTTCCCTGTCACTTCCACCCCTTTTTTGCCAGCATAAGATCATGCTTTGCTTGAAGTCTTTTAAGAAAAACTCATCCAGAAGAAGACTCACGAGCACTTCTTGGGGAGGTGGAAGAGCAGATCAAAAAGCCGCAGAGCACCATGCAATAGCTTTGATCGTCTACCACTAGTACTGATTCTTAGGACAGAGGCACTTGGCTGGCTTCCTAAAGGGAATGTTTTCTCTTAGCCAGACGTGCCTGGCAGCAACACAGGAATTCAAGGAAAGTGCAATAACTCATTACAAGCTGGGTCTTTTCAGGCCTTAATTTTTATCTAGAGGAGTAGCTTCCCATGCTAGTGCTGCTTAATAATGGAAAAACTTGGATTTTGCACAGACACACTCTCCCACCCCACAAAGGTAAAACAGCACCACATACTTTGCTGTGCTCTCCAGGAGAAAAGCACACCTACACTGTCCCAACAAACACACGCTCCCAGCAAGGAGTGTTAAATACTTCCACAAGAGGTTACTACATCATGCCTAGTGCCTGCAAGCAGTAGTGATTACCGGGAGTGCAACCCAGGGCTGCAGAGAACAGGTCTCCTCTTTGCCAGGCAAAGCCCACCACAACCTGAGGGGAGGGTTGACTTCTTGGAAGAGGTGACCTCTTACATCTAGAAAGGGAGAAAGATGCAGTGTGATGGGCTAAGATGAAGCGGGGCCATTTCTGCCCCATGCTTGCTCACACACTTCATCCCTGTGGCCTCTCCAGCAGCACAGAGCACAGCCGGGATGAGAGTGGCAGCCTGGTGAGGTTATTTGCCATGGTAATATGTAGAGGAAGGTAATGGATATGAAAACAGCTTGAACACAATCCCTGAGACAGAAAAGGGTTTTGCAGGCAAGATCAGGTACTGTGAGTGAAAGTTCCGTGACTCCCCAAAGAGAAGTAAAGCTACAAGGTAGAAAGGATTTAAGAGAGATTAGAAGTAGAGATCAGTAGAAACAGGAGAAACCCACCAGTTCAGATGGTTCTGTATGTTTTTACTAAAGGTCAATACCAAAGTTATTTTGCTTAGATCAAAGAAAGCAGTAGCACAGGCAGCAGATGGACGGAGATGCCTGCAGGCCCTCCTACTTCCTATGCCATCAGAAGGCCTTGAAGCAGCCTTATCTGTTCCTGTACCACTGATCCAGTCTGAGGAACTCCCCCAGCAGTCCTGGGGCTCTGACCCCGCTTCCTCTCACACCATGGGAGGGAACTTTCCATCAGGAATTACTTCACTGTCCAAATTCTTACAGCTGCCTAAGCCAACTGAGAAGATACCACAAGCACAGCTGATACCAGAACTCTATGAACAATCCCTTCAGCTCAGCCAAGCGGGAAGATTTCACTTCTGAAACCAGAAGACACTAGTCTCATCCTGCTGTTACTAGTGCACCACAAAGAGAAGAGCTTCAGCTGGCACCATAAACTGTGGAAATAGCAGCTAATGCACATTGCAGTCAATCACCCCTTATACAGACCCTTTGAAGAGGGAGTAGATACGTTTCAGCTATTCAAAGCAACATTCCCAGAAAGCACTGAAGTCTAATATGGGTCTGGCATTTGTTTCTGAGGTTTGTGCAAAGTCCAGACTCTGTATGAGATCAGAAAACCAGGAAAAGCCCTAGTCATGGCAGAGCGAGATTTTACTTGACTCCAGTGATCCAAAAACCACCCCCCTGCATAACTGTGCTCTAATAGGGGTCAAAATGCAACTCCCTGGTGACCGAGATGTTTGGAGCAGCCACTCCTCCTATTCTGACTGCAGCTGCTGGATAACACAGCAGCTCCAGAACAGCTGCACTGCCAAGAATAAAACATAGTGAGTGTTACCATAGGGTGACTGCATCAGCAGGCAAGGCTCTTGAAATCACCCCTGCCTGCTGCCAAGGTGATCTCAACACTGTCACCCCTTCAGCCTCTCCCTAGGTAGACTTTCCCGGTGCACTAAAGTCTGGAGTATGGACACATTCCAAGACTTTTCCTTTTCTGACATTCCTACTTCTGGCACAGCCTAACTTCTGTGTTATTAAAGCTACCACCACAACTCATCTTCCCAGCAACCAATGCAGGCACCCTTTGCATCAGAGATCTTCCTCAGCTGAGGTTCAAATCTGTGCCCGTGTCTCATGATCACAGACAGCTCTACCAAAAGCTATCATCTTTTTCCTCATCTAAAGCCTTTGCCAGACATAGCTCTGTATCTCGACACTATTCTCTTTAATCGAGCACATTTTAATCTGCACTTTATACTGTTCAGTCCTAATGATCCCCTCCATGTTCAAACACAGCCTGAACACAGACCTGCTCCTCCTCTCACTCAAGAATTCATCTGATATCCATCATCTCCATCCACACTCTCTTCTTCAAAGAAAATTTCCCAGTATCAGTTAGCTCAAACTTCCAAATTAGGAGATCATGGTCAAGCCCCAGCTGTCACTTCTGCCCCTTCAGATTGAAGTCTTGAGACACACTCAGGAGACTAGCTTTTATCAGTCAATCACACCAGTAAGTCAACTGAATGATCAATAACCTCATTAACATACCACTAGTATCTCATGGTTATTTATATCACTTTGCACACATCTCTGAAGCTACTAATCAAGTCTTATGAACCACACGCAATGCTGTTGAGTCACAGGTGCCACCCTTCCCTTCTACACCGCTTAGCCCTCTTTGCTTTACCCTCCCCCAAGTCTTTCCAACATAGACCTGAAGGAGAGTCCAGCAGGTTGTTCAAGGAGCATCACTTCAGCATTCCAGTGTGCTCAGGTCCTCAGGCTTCACTATCATCTGTAGATGTCTGCACTCCTGCAATCAGCTGCTCCCACCTCTCTCTCATTTTATACCTTATTCTCTTATTTCAGGATCCACTTTTTCTGCAACGCTCATGCCTCCCTTACTCCGGTCTCCTCCCAAACAGACAGTCCACCCCTAATTATTTCTCTCTCATTGGTCTCAGTTTTGCTATGTCCATAACTATGTCTGACACTTCTGATATCGTTACCTAGGCAATCTCAGCCTTACATGGTATTACTGATACTGCGCGAGTGGCCTTGCGAGGTCCTACCCTGCAAAAGCTGCTTCAGACACCCCTATAATTATCTGGTTCCTCCCAGTTATATATTGTTGACTTTACACACTCCAAGATAAATCATTCAGCTCCAGCCTTGATTCCCGTGCCCAGCTCCAGTTACCTCCCAGCACTTCCTTATCTCACACACAGGCAGTTTGCATAGCAGAGCAACATGTTTTGCACTTTCACAGCATCCTGCTCTCTCAGCTGCTTGATTACAAGTCATTGTCCTTGAAGTGTTCTTGGGAGAGTCTGCTGATGTCCTGCAAAGGCCTTAGCTGGTTACATAGCCTGGCTCTCCAGAGGGACTTTGTGCCCACAGTGGGATTCCTCTATTGACACAAACCCATGTCAAAGCAAAATACTTGTATTTTAAGTACTTGTGTTTTAAATACACTTGGATCTCATTCCCACATATCCTGCATTGAGAATGGATGTTTAGAAGTACTGAAGGTGCAACTTTACACACTTGTACTAGGTCTTCCCATAGGATCATCACCCCAAACAGAGGGACAGGGCAGGAAAGAGATTATCCAGGCTTTGGGGTTGTATTACATACAACATATTCCTTCAGCATATAAAAATGTCTTCTGTAACAACAGCAACACACATTGTTCTTCTAGTGTAAGTTCAAACAAACATCGGAGCTAGAATAACCCATGGGAATACTCAAGGCAGTATTTGCATCTCTCAAGGCAGACAGCTGCAGCATCTGCTGATCTACAACTTCCTAATAACTTTAAAAAAAAAATCCAACTAACTTCTGTTACGGTCTTTAGACAATTTAGAACATAGCTCACAAATATCATTATTGATTTTTTTAATGGGAATCAAAAGACAATAATGTATTTTGAAGAACACAATCACTCAGGCCCTTCTGTGTCATTTTTTCTGAACCAAAGTCTTTAAAGCCTATCATGATACAACAATAACAATTTACATTAGTATCTTTCACAATCAAGTGGTGCTAGGAATCTTACAGGATAGAGCACTGACATGAATCAATATTACAACCAAGTTATGCTACTCTATGTGGACTTGCATCCGCTTGATCAAAAAGCAGATGTGCCAGGATGAAAGAGGCACCATCTCCAGAGATATTTGTGTTTTCAAAAAGCCAAAGAAACTGCAGAACACCTCAGGCATATGCTACTACTACAAACATTTAAGCTAGAGCCGGTATTGTTTTGCCACCATTACTGGAAAAAACACTGCAACACAGACTGGTCTTTAGTCATAAGTGCAGAACACAAAGACAGACATTTGTTTGGTGTGTAAGTACTCACATCCTGAGAAAAAACATCCGGGATGATGCCTTCACTTAACAGAGGAAGAAACAACCTGAGCTTAAGAAGGCAGCTTACTTTCCACAGCCTCTTTACTGACGTACCTTAATGAATATACTTACAGAGCCAGGAGAAGCATTAAGATACCACATCACACCTTGTGGAAGTTTTTCTGTGGTAACCAGGGCTGCAATACCTGCCTGAACTTGCCCTTGTAGCTTTAAAAAAAAAAAAAAAAAAAGGCAACAGGGAGCTCATTCCTTCAGCAATTACATGAGTTACATGAGCAAAGATAGAGGACACAGGTAAAGAAACAGCTAAAATCAGCACATAAAGCCAGCATGGAAAAACCTCAAAAGCACTCACCAGAACTTCAGGTTCTTTCTTGAGTCAGCAAAACATTATTAGTAATAATATTAGAAGTGTAAATTTTAAAGTAACAGACTGAATAACACAGATAAGAGCCCACCACTAAATAGTTTAGAAATGAACCCTACTAGCTTTTTGCTCTTCTTTTTCTTTTTCTCTCCTTTGCTTTACCCCCAGACTTTTTACTCACAGTCAGCTGCAGCTAAGCTAGTATTTGTACTCACTGCTCATCTACTAGTTGTAATTAAGCAAGAAGCCATATCAATGGCTTCCATCAGCCCTACCTTATTGTAAACACCTGCACTGTCATGGGCCTTCAGAGATAGAAATCTCTGCAGGGGTTTTAAAAGGGTGAGTCGGTCTTCAAGGTCAGCTCATCATTACCCAGCATAACAGCAGCAGCAGTACACACTCCTTAGGGATATTTAGTGACTCCATGACCTTAGAGGTCTTTTCCAAACTAAATGATTCTTTGATTAATGCCTTATACCTTGCTCTGCTGCAGGTGATCTCAATAGCTGAAGCTAATCACCTACAAATCACTCCTTAATTACAAACACTGTTGATCGCAATTAGTTGCCTGACTTCTATGAATTTATAAAAATGACCTGTTTAGGAAACCACTAGTAAGTCTAATGCACAAAAACATGGAAAGTAATAGGATGCAATGATACAAATTGGCTTTATTGTATTACAAAGAGCAAATTCACTTTTGCCTCAATTTTACCAGGTGAAATTTGAGAATAGCTGGATGAGAGCAGTGAGAGGTGGAAGGTGATGCTTATGCTGAACCCAGGAATTGCTTCTCTTAGAGAAAGGCACACAGAGATATCTTAAATAATAAAGGACAACAACACTCCCTATTTTCTGAAATACACTTCTGGGAGAGAAGTGCAAGTAGCTGATGACTAGGACCACAGACAGAACATTTGATGGATTTCAGGGAAGGGTGCCTGCCCCCAAGCAGCCATGTACATTGTTTTGTTTCCACTGTGTCATTTTGCAGCTTGGCACACGCTCCTTGGAGGCTGGAGAAAAGGAGGCTAAAGGAGACCACATAGGTCTCTATAACTACCCTAGGGGAGCGTGTAATGTGGTGGGGCCAGTCCCTTCTGCTGTGCCTGTAGTAAGAGGAGCAGAGGAAATGGCCTTAATCTGAGGTAGGGGAGATTCAGAGTAGATATCTGATTTTTTTTTTTTTTTTCAGTGTTCGGGTGGTCAGGCGTTAGACTAGGCTGCCCAAGGAGGTGGTGGAGTCACCATCCCCGGAGGTGTTCAAGAAGCCGCTGGATCTGGCACTGGGTGATACGGTTTAGTGTTTTAGGCGTAACAGTGGTGGTGCTGGGCTGATGGTTGGGCTGGATGATCTTAAATGTCTCTTCCAACCTCGATGATTCTATGTTTTTAAGACACTCTGACTGCACGACTCTGATTCCAAGTGCTGTCGCCCCAAGCCCGGCCCCGTTCCCCTGGCGATGGGCGGACCGACCATAGAGAGCAGTCCGCCTGCCGGCTAGAAGGGCTCGTGCCCCTGGGAGGCGGGGCTATGTAAATGAGGGAGCGGGGTGACCTCACGCGAGATGGCGGCCGGGAGGTGGTGGAGGCTTCACTCGCCAGGACACAAGATGGCCGCAGGGCGGGGCCTGGGGGAGAGGGCGCGCATGCGCGGGCGCGCCGTGCGGTGGCGGAGCGGCGGGGGAGCGCAGGTACCGGACGCAGGTAGGAGGCGCCGGAGGGATGGGTGGCTCTCCCTCCCCATCGCCAGCTCCGGTTTGTTTCCCCGCCCGCAGCGTAACGCGGTGGGGTGAGGGGTCTCCCCCCTCCACTCAGGCAATTCGGGTGGGATGGAGGAGACACCCTCCCCAGTGGGGCCGTTCCCCCTTTCCCTGCAGTGGTAGAGCCCTAGCATGTACCTCCCCCCGTTACTCCAGACGGTCCCACTTTGGGCTGGGGGGTTTCCGTCCTCCCTCGCTCCCTGCTGTCAGTGCCCGTGGGCGGCAGTCTCAGTCCTTGTGAAGTCGGTCGGAGTCCGGGTCCCGGTAAGGAGAGGCGGCCCGGGAGTGGGGCTCTGGTGTACCTGTCACACCTTCCCCTCACGTGGCAGCACAGCCCACTGCCGTGGAGCCCGCGGGACAGCCCCCCGCGGGAGGGAGGTAGTGCCCCGGAGAGCCCCCCGCGGGAGGGAGGCAGTGCCCCGGAGAGCCCCCCCGCGGGAGGGAGGTAGTGTCCCTGGAGAGCCCCCCGCAGGAGGGTGGCAATGCCGCTGCCTGGCCACCCTTTCCTCCCCCAGGGCCGTCAGGCCTCCCCTCAGTGCGGGGGGCCCTGTGGCTGGGGCGCTGGGGTGGCAGCGCTGCTCGACCATGTCCAGAGGAACGGCGTCCTCATCTCCGGCCTCGCTCCACAGGTATCGCCTGGCTCCCTGTGCTCCTGTGGCACCTGTGGGACATCAGCAGCTGCAGTTGGTGACCTAGTGCTGTGTTTTTTAGCCCTAAATGCTACAGAGGTCCCTGGTGTTCCTTCCAGTTCTTCATTAGTGGTGCGTGGCCCTGTGGCTGCAGCTGGGGCATCGCGAAGGGACTGGCTTTGGGAGGTTTGTACAGGTGAAGAGACTCCCTGTTGGGAAGACAGGCGTGTAGCAGGAACTCCTGATGGCTGCACTTGGCAAAGTGGTAAAAAGTGCTTCTCACCTGGTGCTTCCTATGAAGTCTTAAAGAACAGACAGCATACCTGCAATAATCCCCTCTCGTAGCCTCTGTTATCCTACTTTTGGGGGTTGTTTTCAATGAGGATTTCATATTAACTTCCAGATTTGTAATTTGAGGCCAGAGTTACCTGCCAGTTGTTCCTATGCTAGTGCTGGGAGGTCCACTACAGGATCAGAGCTTATATTGACAGAAAATGATGGGGAAGCCAGTATTGTTAGTACATCTAACACACTTCCCTTACGCTGTAAAACAATCGTTTAGACATGGGATGCCATGTATTGTTAAGTTAAAAGCCTTGTCGAGTTCCAAGGCTATGAGATCTACCCAGTTACCTCTATTAACAAACCTTGTGTACCCATTAGGGAGTGAGATGTGATTGAAGGAGATTACTCTGCCGGAACACAGCTCCACAGAAACTACCAGCTGGTTTGAGATGTAAATTGTCTGCGTGGCAGTTGTGTTTATGTGTATGAGCCCGGCAGGAGTGACGGAAGCGCCTGATGGAAGCAAATGATTGCCTGTAACAAAATGGGTGTTACTAAACCTCATGATACACAATGATCAGTGATTGTTCAGTTGGTAAACAATACTGGCAAACGCCCTCATAGTCTCTTCTAGCCATGTTTCCATGCCTGATCCAGGTGGTGTCAAGAGTTTCAAAGGCTTCATTGCTTCACTCTTCCAATACCAGGCTGCTGGGAGTCTGCTGTAGGGGAATTCCTTCATGTTTCACACAGGACTGTGTTTGGCATTCCCTTGGGACTCCCTCTTAGTAAGTGGGTTATCTGAGGAAATGCGAAGATTTCAGAAGTAGCGCAACAGAGAAACAAAGCCCTGGAGCTACATTCACCTCTAAGAGTGTTCACAGGATCAAAGTCTGGTTAGAGGAGACTAAATTTTGTGTGGTGTGTGTCTAGGAAGGAGGTCTCCTGGGATAGGCTTTTAAAGGCATTTTTTGTTTAAGAGGAGGCTCTTTCAGTTTCATTCAGTGAAATAGCTCTGTGGAGGGATTTCCCGTCTTGCTGACAGAGTCTGCCAGAATCCAAGTAGCTTCATGAGTTGAGGACCCTTTGAGTTGTCTTATGTCTTGGACATCTCCTGGGGAAGGAGTGTGCAGAACCTGTTCTGTGCTCCCAAATTGGACTTGTCAATGGTGGATAAGCCTGGCCAGATGAAGGCACCCATGACTGTCGCTTACGGGAACTGGGAGGAATTGATGTGCCCAGCACCAAGTGCTTTGCTGGGACAGATCACAGAGCATCAGCCCTTTCACAGGTGCAGTCCCAGCCCAGCTTCCCTATGAATGGGGCTGGACTGCCAGCATCCCAGTCCTGTCTGGCCATGACAGATGCCTAGAAATAGGGTTCTCTCTCAGGTGACTTTTCCAGCTGATGGGTGGATTTATTGTGTGGCAGTTGCAGAAACATGGAGCTGGTGTATTTGACCCTCTGATAGTAGAACACCCAAAATCCAGGATGTGCACCAGAAGCAGCGTAGTTACAGCTGAATCAAACATAGACATATCCTGAAGTATTATTTGGGACAGTCCAGCCTGCATTACCCACACAGTGGAGAATGAATGTGAGAGTCATCCTGTTACTGCGGTCAGGTCTGCAGATGACTATTTCAGGCTCTTGAGTGGCAACCTCAGCACATAAAAATCCTCTGGCCCTGCTTAAAAGGCTGGCTTGGGCCAAGACTCACATCTATGGCTCTGCTGGTAGCTCAGTACAAGTGACTTCTGCTGTGGAAGGCTGGAGCTCAGCCTTGAAAGGCCAAAGCGTTGCTGAATCACAATGGGACACAGGGACTTGTGAATCCAGCTGTGAGCTGGCTGGGAAGTTAAAGCAGCTGTGCGAGAGCTGTGGTGTGTTTCCAGACACTGCTGTATGCCAGAACTCTCAAACAAAAGTAGAGCTTTCCTGGTAGCCAGTATTCAAACATCCTTCTCAGGAAGATAAGATCTGCAGACGTCACTGGCAGGAGCCAGATGTCAAATGCGGAGGCAGAAGTTCCTCAAATAAAGGCTCATTTCTTTCTAATTTACGAGCTTGTTGCTTTATGACTGTGTGTAAGAAGTTCAGCGTGAATGAATAGCTATTCCCTCCTGCAGCTCCTTTTCCCATTACTGCTTACAGTCTCATGTTGAAATGTTGAAAAGCTCTGACATACTCCATGAGTAATTCTCCATCCCAAGGAAAAGGTTATGAAAATACCAGTGTGGTGAGCTTAAATAATGCAGTGCTTTGGGTGTAGAAGCAAAATCTGCTTTTTACAGACAACTATGATTTGTTTCTTTTTAACTGCACATTTGCAGATGAGGAGGGAAAAAATATCTATAAAATGACCTAACAACTATCGTAGCAAAAAATCACAAATATCAGCTGGCTAGAGGGGTTGCACATCTGCGAGGGAGTGATGAGGGAGAGGAAGGAAAGGAAGTAGAAGTTCACCCTCTTTGAACAGCATTGTAGTATGTAAATGACAAAATTAGGTGTCTCTGAAACCTTCAGCAGCTGTGGTTTGTGCAATGTGCTCAGTGAGGCCTCATTTGGATGGGGAGAGCATGAAGTGCAGCACTAACCAAGCCCTGAGCAGGCTCTGCTTTCAGATGGGATTTGAGTAGCAAAGACAAGTCCAGTTTAAGAACTACCCTTGTGGTCACACTGTCAGTCTGTCTCTTCCCATATTCCCATGGCAGCAGCAGGAGATGCTTTTCTGGGGGAGAACACGTGAGCTGGGCCACCATCTGTGGCCTTCCCACTTGTCTGCCTGCAGGCTGCATAGCCCTCCGTTCCGAGTTGCTGGAGGGAATTTCCCTGCCTGCTCTCTTTAGTAGCTGTTTGTGTACAGCTTTTTTTCATGAATTTGTCTTTGAACCTGTTACCCACCTGTGTAGCCTTTGAGAGCAAATGTCAGGTGTTTGCTACCTGCCAGGTAAAGAAGTATTTTTGAACTGATTTCCTGCTAGTTACAGTGAGTGCTCCTAGATCTTGTGTCCTGACTGTTCCACATTCACCCTGTGCATGTGACTGTAAAACCTCAGTCATGTCCCCCTTCAGCCTTTCCTCTCTGCCTGGAGAGCCCCTGTTTAGTCTTCCCTCAGAGGGCAGCTGCCTCCGTCCCTTGGGCACCTGAGTTGTCCTCCTTTGTTCTCCCTCATCTCCACATAGCGGGAAGTTTGTAGTGAGGTTGGATGTGCACGCAGTGGTCACGGTCTGGATACACTGAGGTTTCATGTGGTGTAAAATTATGCTGTTCCCTTGTTCTCCATCCCATTCATGAGAGTGCATCGCACTCTGGTGCCTTCATCTGCCCTTGAGCCGGTCCTCCTCAGAAGGCTCTTGGTGAGAGACAGAGGACTTAGTGGTGGGACAGTTGGCTTAGCTCTCCCCTCTTCTTAACCTTTATGTTTAGACATCATGATTCCTTTTCAATTGCATACAAAGTGCAATTTCCCTTTGAGGCTTGTCTGTCTTTAATTACACCTACAGAAGTTCATTGTCTGGCTGAATTCCCCTCCAAGCAGTGTCTTCCTTTTATCTGGCCGTGGGTTTTGGCATGACGGGGACGCAGAATGGTGACTTAGCTCCACAAGAGCTCTGTGGTTGGATCCAGTTGAGGCTTAGTGCTTTGGCTGGGAGTGAAGCTGATGTGCAGTTTCAATCTAGTGATGTAATTGATTGGAACAAATGCTGTTGCTCTTCTTTCTGAACTAGTTATGAGGAATTCCTTGGCCTAGGCAGAGCGGATGGTTATTTTTGCTCTTCTAATCTTGCCTAGAAGTGGTCATACTCATGGCTTCAGGGAAATGCTGAATGGGACTGGCATTTCATCAGGTTTCATACCCAGATGTTTATTCTTCTGCGTGGACATGCTGCAGCTGGTACTGGAAGCCCGACAAGGCTGGCTTGGTGCACAGGTTCCCGTTCCTTATGTGCTCACTCTGATCCCGCCTTGCAAAGTCCCAGCAGTGTGCCTGAGCTGGGTGAGTGCTGACCCTGGAGGGCTGAAATGGAAGTGACTACCAGCCCCTTATCTGGCTTTTGACAGTGTCAAGAACATGACCTTGTTGTTACCCTTCATGTACGTGCTGTGAACAGGCCTTCTTATGACAGCACTGGTTGGAGAAGCTGGCTTGTACTGATTTAAGTACCCTTAATATTTCACACAAGTGCCTCTGAAGAGGGACCTTGTGTTTTGCCTTTGGTCTGTAGCAACTTGAGCATGAGAGGGGGCTCAGCCTGCAAAGCACGAGAGAACATCATGGGAGGATGCCAGTCTGTCTCCTGGCTGTGAGCTCCAGTCAGTGCCGATGTGAGGAGTCCTCTCCTCACACTCAGCCCCTTGAGAACATCCAGCAACTTGTTCTGGTCTAAGGCTGCTGTTTCCACTGGTTTTATTTCTGTACATATTGCTGTCCAGCCGAAGTGTCTTTGTTTCAGTCTCTGATCCTAAAATCTCAGCCACTCCCAAGATGAGCTGGAGAACTGCTAAGGCACTTCTGGTCGCCTTTATCATGTGATGGCAGCTTGTCTGCTGTGTGCCATCATGTTCTGATCGTGTCTCTTCATGCCACGAAGCAGCAGTGCTGCTTGCCATAAATAACTGCTGTCTGAGCCGGCCCAGGTGCAGTCAGCTGTGGCTGCCCACGAAAGCAGGGTGCACGTGTGAGGTTGCGTCACAACTGTTGTCATTTTCATTTGGCTAAAAATTTACACTGGTACCTAAAAACGTCAGGGACTAGGTGTGTTTTCTAAAGCTGCTTTGTTGTTTGCAGCTGTCGAGCTTGATTGCTCCTATGACCTTGCCTTTAAAGAGCTTTAAATAAATCTGCTACTTGCTGGATAACAAAGAACATTACAGGGTAAAGGACGGGGCGTACTGCCTGGAGCTCGCAGCCTGGCCTCACCTAATGAAACAGCTTTAGTGCAGCAGAGACCTTCTAGTCTCTTAAATCCCCTCCAATCCACTTTTGAACAGCTACTCAAAGCAATATGAATTCTGATCTCTACAGGCAAAGATTTACCAATTAACTTGATTCATCTTCTACTTCATTTGAGAAATTGAACCTGGTTTCATTTTATTTCTTTTTGTTTATTTTTCCTCTCCTGCAGGAGCAACAATGGATTGGCCCCAACAAAGATGTAGCAGATGTTGGGAGAAGACGTCACACCTGAAATGGAGGTGATTGAGGGAGCTGAATGCTGACTGCACCAACATGGGGTTGCGACTGCTGGCTTGTCTTTTCCATTTGCCCACTGCTGTGATCTACGGGTCCCTGTCGCTGTTTGTTTCCATTTTGCACAACGTATTCCTCCTGTACTACGTGGACACCTTTGTCTCTGTTTACAAGATTGATAAACTGTCCTTTTGGATAGGAGAGGTTAGTCTTTTCCATAAGTCTCTGCCCTCTTAAGTTAGAAGTTCTGAAACTAAGACTGCTCCTTGCTAGACGTGTGAAAAGTGTTAGTTGTAACAGCGGTGTTCCCCTTTGGGAGCCTTAGGGAGCCTTCTAAGTGCTAATTCAGGCTTTTCAGTTTTTCTTACTCATATAAAGATAGAACAAGCTGGGATTGAAAACCTGGAAACTTTGTTCTCAAGACTGCCTTTTCTCTGGGGACACTGCAGTGTATCACAGGCAGGGAAGACCCCTGGCCTCACTGCCAGTTGCTCCAGACAGGGGAATCCTAAAGGAGTGATAGGGCAGGAAAGATGGGCTGGGACAGTTCCTGCTAGTGGCTTACTGTGCCAGCTCAGCATTGCTTGCTTCAGTGGCAGAACTGAGTCTTTGTGGAAGCTGCCCTGTGGTTTGTTTCACTGTCTTGTTTTTTTTCCTAGACAGTGTTTCTGATCTGGAACAGCCTCAATGACCCTCTGTTCGGCTGGCTGAGTGACCGAGTGTTCCTTAGCACACAGCAGTAAGTGAAGTTCCAGCAGAGGCTGGGAAGCTGTTTATTCTCTGGGGAAGATGATGTGAAACTGGGAGCTTTAAAATGATGGCGAAGGAATGGTTTCTGGGGCATAGAACTCTTAAATACCTTTTCCTGGCACTTTTGAAGTTCATTATTGTTGTTTTCAGTACCTAGCTGTATAGAGGAAGTCACACACCTATTGGGTGGATGTGACCCTAACCCTCAACAATCATGAGTGGTGCAGAACCTAAAATATGGGTGTCTAACATCTCAAACCCCTCCTATATGAGCAAGACTCTTAGTGGGCTACTGGAGTGTCTGTACATGGCTTGGGAGGCAAACGGGAAAAGGACAGTTATTTCCACATGGAATACCTCAGACCAGTTGTTCCCAAACTTTCTGGGATGGGAGCTGAGCTCTACATTGTTGGCCATTAGCACTTGTTGTGTATTTACATCAGTATTTTAATGAAAATCACAGTGTAGCTTTCTGCAACCAGTAAAAACTCATTGAAATCATTTACAGTGCGCTACATGCAGACAGTACAGCACTGTCAAGAAGAGACTCTCTCTGGAGAAAAAAAAAATCCCTTTCCACCCTTTTTGGTCTTCTTAGACCCGTGTTTTCAGTGTACTCACACATTATGTGAGAAGGTATTTGATGTGGGTGCTTGTTACGTGAGCAAAAGCTCTATTTGTGTCTGTGCCACTTACGTGACTCTCTTGGAGAGGAAGAACACATGGTTATGCAGAGCTTTGTCCAGGTGTCTAAAATATTTTTTTTTCCTTCTGTTGCAGACCAGGAGCAGAGATTTCTTCCCCTGAAGTGGTTCTGAAGAGGCTCAGAGCACTAAGCCACAATGGCCCCCTCTTTGCCATCTCTTTCCTGGCTTTCTGGGTTGCCTGGGCTCATCCTGGTTTGCAGTTCCTCCTTTGCCTTTGCATGTATGACAGCTTTCTCACCATGGTCGACCTCCATCACAATGCCTTGCTCGCAGACCTGGCTGTTTCAGCAAAAGACAGGACTAGCCTCAACTTCTACTGCTCCCTCTTCAGTGCCATAGGCTCCCTCTCTGTCTTCATGTCCTATGCAGTGTGGAACAAGGAGGACTTCTTTTCCTTTCGCATATTTTGTGTCCTGCTGGCCCTCTGCTCCATCATTGGTTTTACACTGTCCACACAGTTGCTCCGCCAGCGGTTCCAGGCTGATGGGAAAGAAAAATGGGATCAGGAATCAACCTTAAAAGAGTAAGTGTCACCAGTTCTCAGCAGAGACAAAAGCCTGGCATAGATCTGCAGCAAACTGAATGTGTGGGAAGATCCAGGACAAGGCAAACTTCTGTTAATCATCTGTGGTCTTGTCTATTGATACAGTTTCCAGGATCATCTCTGTCACACTAGCTCTGAAGGCCCTCTGAAAAAAGAACAAACCTTTCTTGTGACACCCCTGGCCCAAACTGGAGGCAGATCCCTGACCTGCTGTATGGCCATCCAGTGTTTGGAATATGAAATGAGTTAATATCTAGAGCACCCAGTGAGGCCTGTGAGTGGCAAAATGTCAGATGCAGCTTATGAAAGCATTTCTGCTTGAGCATGAGACCACCTTGCTGCTCATTCCCTATGGAGCTGGACAAGTGAATGTCTCGCCCTGTTGCTTGCTTTAGCTGCCTGGTAGTGGCTGGGCTGTTGGTAGGCCACAGCGCAGCTAATGTTCCCTGTTTAGCTCCTTGCTTTTCTTTGGGTTGCCCCTCTTGTCACCTGTCATTAAGAGCTGCCAGCATTATGCTGTCGTAGCAGTGGATCCTGATGAGATCTGCCAGGTGAGCTAACCACTGGGATCTGGAAGAGAAGCGTCTATGTAGCGGAATGGCTAATAAGAGAACGTGTTTATGGACAGAAATGTGAATTTTTTATTTGGAAGACAGGTGTACTTTGGGAGACCTGTTGCCTGTGGTTCTTGATAGCAATAAGCAATTGTTGTTGTAGACTCCACTGTTTCGGTTTGGTCCAGGAAGAGGAACAGCTGGGTTGGGAGCTGAGGAGAGACAGCTCTGCAGCTACACAGGAAGAGCTGGGGGCTCTGTCCTGCTTCCTGTGAGGGATTTACGGTCGCTGTTTTCCCTCCTTTCCCTTTAGGCTGTACATTGAGAAACTCTCCGTCCCCCAGGAGAAGAGGATCACCCTGGCAGAGTATCTCCAGCAGCTCTCCCGGCATCGCAACTTCCTCTGGTTTGTCTGCATGAATCTCGTCCAGGTAGGCACAGCCGCGACACACTGTGATTCAGAGGGTGAGCGCTGGCTCTGGCTGTTTGACATGGTGATTCAGCACTGTGTGAGTTCCCCAGGAAGGGCAGAGATGTTTCCAGCACCCAATTGCTCTTGGAGCCTCCTGCACATGCTGGCTGATTCAGCAGCTGGTAGCCACTCTCCCTGCTTGTGACTGAGAATACTTCC
Source organism: Empidonax traillii (assembly GCF_003031625.1). NCBI lineage: Eukaryota > Metazoa > Chordata > Aves > Passeriformes > Tyrannidae > Empidonax > Empidonax traillii. Next base: position 342,565 of record NW_020955220.1, on the reverse strand, counting down.
TGAGCAAGCTGTGGGGTGCTCCTTCCTCCCTCTGGAGCGTAGGCTGGATTACGGGGCCTGGCTGAGCTCTGTGCAGCCCATCTGGGGTGCAGAAGCACAGGGCCTGGCTGGCTGGTGTGGCTGTCAGCACAGTCTCCTTCCCCTTTCCGCTTTCCTGAGGCTCACGTCACTGTCTGTTCTCACTGTCCAGCTGGATCTACCTCCCAGTTGGCTTTGCCATTTCTGTTCTTCATCCTCTTCAGTGATTACTACCAAATTTTGGCAGCCTGCCCAGCTTTGTGTGCTGCAGTCACAGGGTCCCTCGCTTCCCCTCAGGCAGGCTCTTGATGCTGGTTTGCATCTTTGTGTTCAAGCCTTGCTGCCGCCTTATCTGTGTCCTCCTGCCAGCAGCTGCCTCCCTCCTGCCATGCTGCTGTGTCCCCAAAGCCTCATGGTCACTGCTGTCACCTGCTGGCCCTGCCTGCCCCAGCAGCCCTGCGCTGTGCAAGCCGAGCTGTGGCAGCTGGGCAGCAGTGCTGACCCCGGGCACATGGTGGGCATGGCTGGGGGCACTGCAGCTTTGCAAACTCAGCTGACAGTGCCAGAAACTCCACAGCCAAGCTCTTGCTCTGCTGTAGTACTCCAGGCCCATCCTGCATGGTCCCTTGGCATGGGGCTTTTAGGACAACAGAGCCCAGAGGGCTGTTTAGCCTTTTCTGTTCTCTCTCACTGCTGTTCTGGCTGACCAGCTTGTCTGCATGCTGCCTTCACAGGTTTTTCACTGCCATTTTAACAGCAACTTCTTCCCTCTGTTCCTGGAGCACCTGCTGTCAGACCAGATCTCTGTCTCTACTGGATCCTTCCTGCTCGGTGAGTCTCAGGTGGGACTGGAGGGAGTGGCTGAGTTAGGTAGGACTTGGCCCGAGTCTGGGTTTGCTCTTCCCAAACTCTGTCTGGGGAGAGGTGTGCTCACTTGCAGGTCCCTGGGCTATCACACATGCACACAGCCCACACGCTTCCCTGGGACCTCTAACTTGTTCTTCCTGGGCAAAGAAGCAAATTGGGGTCTCTTCTAGTAATGACAAGCCTGGCATGCTGGACGCCAGACTCCACAGAGGTATTGCTCTGAGCATTAGAGGCTGCAGATAGTGTCCCCAGGATGCTGCAGGGAACACAGCCCTGAATTTAAACCCCTTCCCTCTACAGCATATGGACCATTTCCATGGACCATATGTGGGCAGTGATCCTAGAGTTACCCTGGAAGGGTTCTGTGCAGGCTAGGTCTGGTCAGGCAGTTCTGCCTTTCTGATTTTTGTTCCAGGGCTGAGTCGCAGCCTCTGTGTGACACTGGGCAAATCTCTTCTTCCTTCCTGCCCATGAGATTGATGGGAGAAGGCCTCCCTCTGTAGGAAAGTGTGTGCTGTGCCACAAAGCCACAGAGTAAATCTGCTGCAGCCTTCTGTATGTGCATAGGGGATGCTCTGTATGGTGTCCTACAGTCCTGCTGGCAATAGCCAGCCTTGTTCTCTTACTCTCAGTATCAGACCTGGGGGCATGGTGGAAACTGAAACTCCACTGAGCTGTCTGTGCCTGTGTCTCTGCTCAGGTGTTTCCTACATTGCTCCCCATCTCAACAACCTCTACTTCCTGTCGCTCTGCCGCCGCTGTGGGGTTTACGCTGTAGTGCGAGGACTCTTCTTCCTGAAGCTGGCTCTGAGTGTTGTCATGCTCCTGGCAGGACCTGACCAGGTGTATCTGCTCTGCATCTTCATTGCCAGGTAGGCAGGCAGCACTTCCCCTGCCCTCTGCCACTTGGGAAGCAAAATTATTTGTCCCTGTTTTAAGGAGATGGGTGGGAGGCAGGGAACAAGAGCCAGAGTCACACATAAACCATGTGATTTCCAGCTCTGAGAGCATGTGGGATGGGTCACTGCAATATATTTGCTGTGAGGGAGGCAGCAATGCTCAGGAGGTCACAGACCAACCGGACTGGCAGCAGCCTTTCCAAGCTGCTGAGAGTTCCTCTCCTCCTCTACAGCCCTCAGTGTGTGCTGCAGCTGCCTGTTAGCCCCTGGCCTGGTTTGTCGTGTCCTCAGGTCTGTCTGTGTGGCAGGTCAGGAATGATCCAAGGCATTGCTGCAGGGTACAAAGTCTTATTGCTAGTGCTGTTCCCCTCCTGTAACCTGGGCTTCTGAAATTCTTATTTAAAGTGCAGGGAAACCTTTCTCACTCTCTGTCTGCTTTCTCTGATCTCTCACGTACTCCTGTAATTTCTTGATACCCCTATTCAGTGCTTTGCCTGTTGTTCTGCAGCAACCGAGTGTTCACAGAAGGGACCTGTAAGCTGCTGAACCTGGTGGTCACCGACTTGGTAGACGAGGATCTAGTCCTGAACCGTAGGAAGCAAGCAGCCTCAGCCCTGCTCTTTGGGATGGTGGCTCTGGTCACCAAGCCGGGCCAGACCTTTGCCCCTCTGATTGGCACCTGGCTGCTCTGTGCATACACAGGTAAGGGTGCTCCTGGGGAAAGCAGCGGGGCAACAGAGGGCAGACCTGTGAGTTCAGTGTCCTGTCCCCTGGGTGGGGGCAGAGGGCTCTTCCAGTTGCTGAGCTGTGCCTGGTCACTGCATCTCCACAGCCAGTCACTCAGAGAGAATGGATGAGGGCCCATCCCCAGTGCCCCCAGTCTCACAAACTCTTCTCTGACACCAGGCTACGACATTTTCCAGCGCAACCCCCTGAGCAACGTGGTGAGTGCCCAGCCAAAGCTGGAGTCTGCCGTGGCCTTGGAGCCAACTCTTCGCCAGGGCTGCTTTTACCTCCTCGTCTTCGTCCCCATCGCGTGTGCGCTGCTGCAGCTCCTCAGCTGGTCGCAGTTCAGCCTGCACGGGAAGCGGCTGCAGATGGTGAAGGCTCAGCGGCAGAGCCTGACTCAAGGCCGAGCACCAGAGGTCAAAACAATCTAGGGGTGTCCAAGCCCCCGGGGTGCTGCTGGCTCCAGGCTGGTGCCAGAGGGCAGGTGAAACGCAGGGGTGGCAGGCTGAGAAAGCCTGCTGCTTGCGGTTCAACTGTGAAACGCTGTCACGCCAATGTTTACTCTTTCCAGGAGGTGGTCACTGTGGAAGGCAGAGAAGTTCAGCATGTGAGGGGCCTGGGACAGATCATTTGGCCACAGGAGCAAGATCATTTTGTCCCAGCCTGTCCCAGGAGCAGAGAGCTGCTCATTCTAGTGAGAAGGTGCTGGGTTGCAGTGTTTGCTAGAGGCAGACACGTCCCCAGTGTGCTCCTCTGCCCTGGGCATGGCCCTGGGGAGCCACAGCCTCTGGCTAAGCAGGAGGAGACTGCACAGGCAGTCCTTCCTTGCTAGAGCCTTGCAGCTTTGGGGAGTGGAGTGGGAGGCCTCTGAGGGACCAAGTGACAGAGGGCATGATGACAGAACAGCAGGAGCAGGGATGAGAGGACCTCAAAGGCCTTTCCTAGTAACTGGTACAACCCTCCTACATACAGTGCTGCCGTTCTTGGACCAAATCCACTCTTAGACATTTCTTGTTTCCAGGACAATATCCTGCACAGCCAGGGTCTGCTGGCTGGGTTTTATGCTGAGGTTCCGTCCTTTGTGGCCTTGCAGAAGGCCTTGTTGCCAGCCTGAGAAAGGTGCAGGGCTTGAACTGAATTCAGAGCCTTGAGCTGGATCATCTCATTGGCATCCCATTGCCTATGTTTATCCCTCCTCTCCCCTCCACAGTCCCTTCCACTCAGTGCTGCCACACAGCTGTGCCATGAGCCCCCTCCCATGCTGGCACAGGCCAGGGAACCAACCCCTAAATGAGCCGATGGAAGTGCCTCCCTGCCCAGGGCCATCCCAGGTGACCTGGTGAGGCAGCCTGGCACACTCCCCTGTTGCAGAGCACAGCCTGGAGGAACACCAGGTGTCTTGCTCTTGTGCCTTCAGTTCCTCTTTGGAGCCTGTCTGATACAATGCTGGGCAGTCACAGGGTTGAGATTTTACAGCTGTGGGGAGAGGTAGACACCTCAGTCCTCTGTGCTGGAAACAGTGCCTGAGTTTGATCATCTCCCCTGGCTGCTGAGACAGGGATCCAACAAGGAGAGCAGGTGTTTGGTTTCCCTGGTTTTGGCTGCGAGCAGATGGGACAGGTAATCCCCAAAGAGGTCTCTGAGGTAAGGGGGCGTCTCCTCAATCCCTGTGATATGTTTGGGAGCAGGGAGAAGGGATGTGCCAAAGTCTGTGCCTGCTGCAGGAGGAGGGGGGTAGGCAGGCAGTGTTGCTGCAGGCTGAGGGGTGTGCTGTTCTTTTTTTAGTGCCAGGTTCCCTCTGGGGTCTCAGCCTGCCAACCTGCCATCTTGCCTCAGGACACGGCTGCCTTCTGTCTTGGACCAAGACATTCCTGCCGTGAGGCTTCTGTAGCTCTTGATTGTTCAATCATAAGTTATTTGTGCAACTTCTAACCAAGTTCAAGAATGATTCTTCATTTCATAAATTAAAGATGATCTTTTTCTGAATTGCTTGATTTTCTTCTAGCTGGTGGCTCTAACCTGGACAAGTGCACGTGGTGCTTGGGCGGACACAGCTATGGCTGTGTGGAGACAAGGGGGAGAGCTCCTTCCCACAAAACTGCTGGGGCAGAGGGGATCAGTGGGTTGGGGTGGGTATTGCTACCTTGTGAGGGGAGGTGTCGCTTACCCTTCTGCTTTGGAAGGCCCTAGGGTTAGGTCTGTCCTGTTCTCACACATCTGCTGAGGTCAGTTGCAGGGGTTCAGCAACAGGCTGGGGCCAGTTGCAGGATTGGGCACTGTGCCACCTTCCCAAGGCCTGCCCTGCCAGCACTGCTCACTGTTCTCTGCAAACACCCTGGCTGGCAACAGCTCCCCTCACAATGACTATGGTTACTGCCCTCACTCAGGCACAGCCTGGGCTGCCCTTACTGCCTGCCCCAGCCCTTCTGTCTGGAATGATAGGGATCTCAGAGATAATGGTTGCAGAGGAGGGAGAGCAGCTTTGGACACCACAGCTCCAGCTCAGGAACCTTCTAAATCAGTTCAAAATCCAGGCCAGGAATGCAATCCTGGACCAGAAATGGTGCCTCCTTGCAGAGACTGGCCAGCAACAATTCTGCACAGGCAAGAGAAGAACACAAATTATTATCTCCTTAAAATTGCAAATGTGGGAAGATGAGGCCGGGAGGCTTGAGGGTTGTATATGAATGATTTTATTTAAGTATGCTGGGCACCACCAGGCAACATGGTTTGGACAGTGTGCGAGGGAACAGTCAGGCAGACCAAACGCACGCTAGACCGGATACAGCACCGTTCTGTCCAGTCACTGCAGGTTACAAAATGGAGCATTGCTGCTGCAAGGCCAGAGGAGGGGCTGGGGGTGATGGAGAGCACTGCCTGGGGCATGTCATCAGGGAACCGAGAGGGGGATGCTGCCTCCCCTCTGTATGCTGCAGCAAACCAGCAAGAACAGAACTGATTTTCCAGCAGGAGGCTGAGCACTGACAGTTCTTGCTTAAAAACGTTTGCTCTGATGGGGGGTAGACAAACAAGCAGCCTGGCCTCAGCTGGGAAAGACCACCACAACTGCCTGCCTACAGCCTCTCTGAGCCTTGGGTGAGCCCCAGGAATGTGGTTCCTGCAGTGGCAACCACCTGCTGCTTACATTCATCTCAGCTGGGGCTTTTCCCTCACCTCCTCCAGCTCTTACCCCATTTCTGTGCCCAAGAGTGACCCCAAGGTGATGGTTGGTAATGAACAGAAAGGAGGTGAACAGGAAGGAATTGCCACCAAGCAACTCCAGCTCCACTGCTACTGCCAGGTTCTGCAGAAAACTAACGGGGCGGGGGGGGGGGAAGAGCACCGAATAACGCACAAGAAAAACCTAAAGGGAAGACAATGGCATGCCCCAACACAAGCAGGTCTGCAGGCTGCCCATGGCTATTAGAGCAGGAGAAGCAAAGCAGCCACCAGGTGAGCAGAAAGGCACGGCAGTGCAGAACACAGCCAGCAGGACAGCTTCCTGCTCACAAACCTGCCGCTCACACCAACCTCTTGGTGGGGTTTATTGTCCTCTCCTTTGGTGCACTCCCAGAGAACAGCGAGGGGTGGTGGTGCAGGGCTGGCTGTTCCGCTAAGCGTGTGTGCCGTGCGCAGTGCGAACATCAGACAGCTGGGTGGCAGGTGTTTAAAGAAGACCCAAAGCATAATTCCCAGGTGCTGTGGTCAGTATTTGAGATATCCTCAGACATTTCAATAAATAAAACAATTTTTACATTACAATGCACCTTCCCAATTATTATTTTGCCCCAGAATGGATAAAGTACACAAGAGTTATGCCTGGCTGTGAATACATGCTCCCTTTGCCCTGACATGGCAGGAAGGAGGGAAACAGCCTCGACTCTTACAAAGAACACGAGAAGTCAGCACTGTAAATCTTGGCAGGTTGAGGGGGAACACACAAGTGCCTTCACGCCCATTCCAGGGCACTTGCTTCCAGAGGAGAAAAGGTATTTAAAACAAGGTACGAGAGAATTAACCGTCTAGTACAACGATAGCTGATTAGATTTGCTTTGTTCTACTCCATGCAATACAAACTAAGTCCTATCGCCAACTTCTCCAGCTGTGGTGCAGACCCCACATCAGGCTAAGAAGTTTCACACGCATACACACACTCACACACCAAAAACAGTGGGGGCAACTGGGCTTAACTGTTGAGAATGTGCTTTCTCTTAATAAAAAATATATTAAAAACAACTTCAAAAACCTACTGATGGAGAAGACACTGCTAAAGAAGGAAGTAGCTATGGGGTCTCAGCTATGTGTTTCCAGACAATCCAGGCATTGCAGTCAGGCTGACTAAAGCCTGCACGAGCAGTCTGCAGTGGTTGGCTCCCTTCTGGCTTGCCAGGCAGTTTCTGTAAGCTGTTCCCTTTGTTTTTGCTTGTTTGTTTTACAGTGACAGATGTGATTGTGATACAGAAAATAAAGGACTGAAATGAAAAAGGAATGGGCCGTTCTGGAGAAATTCAGATTGGTACTTTCTCCTTTCCATTAGAAAAAAACCAAAAACCAACACAAAAAAAAATAAAATAAAAAAGTTAGTAGTACTAATACAACCCTCCTGCTGCTGTCGTCTTTGCTCAGTGACATCGGGGCATGCTGGCGCACACACACACACACAGGCAGCTCTCAGACACTCAGACTCAAAAAAGCGAGTTTAAGTGAGTCTTCGGAGGAGACTGAGGACAGGTCCCAGGGCTAGAAGGTTTTTCGGTGGATGGCACGAGCTCCATCTTCTTCATATTCCTTTTTCGAAACCCACATTTTCTTAAAGGTGTCCAGAGAGGCCAGGATAGAGCCACTGGGGAGAGACAGGCATGCTATGGGTTAGAGGAAAATTCTGGGGACACTCATTGCATCTCTGCAGAGATGGGTTGTTTCTATCATGACACTTGCCCATGTGAGAAAGGTGCTGAGGCTCAGTTACCTGTGATAGAAACGCTCTGCACAGTCACTCCCTTTCCTGCTATCCACAAACGTGCTGGCACTACAGAGCCTGGCGCCAGCTGCCCCCTCCCACATGACCTGCTGACTGCTGCTTCAGGAACACACTGAGAATCACCCAGCTGAGCAACAAAACCCTCCTGACACACAGCACCAGGAGGGACAACAGCATCGGAGACAATGGGCTGCCTCTCCCCAGTCCCCTCCCACAGCAAGACATGTCGCTGTGCAGTACATACCCAATCCATGTGGAATACAATCTCTCCTGAGGAGCCGATATCTGGGAGAAAGAGAGAATCGGTCAGTACCTTCCCAAGCTCCCTGGCACACTGTCCCTACTTTACTCCAGCTAACACCTGACAAACACAGATATGATCTCTCCCAACAGAAAGACACGTGGACAGTCACCCCAAAACAGCCACTGTGGTCCAGGATCCTGGACAGGGGTCATGTTGTCAGAGAAGCTACGTACTTAGTGATGAAACCAAACTGGTTTTCATCACAACAGCAAATTAGTGGGCTGTCTCAGTCAAGTCATTTCAGGTTTGAAGCAAATGGCAGCTGCACTCTCAACAAGGTTCTTTCAAGGTCACAGAACAACACAGGTAGTAAGTGATAAACACAGGAGATTGCTCCTACCCTTATTTTGACGTCCTTCGGAGCTAGCTTCTTCACTTCACTCAACAGCCTGTCACCAAAGCCTACACAAGACAAAACGTGTATTGTGAGCACCTCAGCAAAATCCCAGGTTCCATCTACTAACAATGTGGACGTGTCCTGTGTAGCCCTATTCAAATATCCCAGTCCAGATCTTATAGAGAGACTAAGTCTGGGGAGTCACATAGCACAGCCAGTGAGATAATGGGATTTTCTCTCACTGAGATGTCAAACACTGGCACAATGGGCTCTCCTTCAGCAGCAACTTGAGCCAAGCAAACAAGGTTTCTAGTTAGGACCTCCTCCTTCCCTAGGCATTCCTCCTCTGTCCAGCCCATTTGTAAAGGGAGTTGAATGCAAAGACCAGGACCTATTTGGAGATGTCAACCTGTGGATAACAGACTGATGGATTCTAGCAGAGGGTTATCTTTAGGCCAGTGAGTACCAGCTGAGCCCTGAGGGGATGGGTAGAGACCTTGCTGCACACACATAGCTGACACTTCATGCAGGACCAGGACTGTTGGACTCTCCTGCACACCAGACCTAAAGGAAACGCAGGAGATGCAAGAGCCTTTCAGGTACCTAGTCTCAAATATCCTGAGCTACAGCAGCAGCAATGAACACAGCTATTCAAGTCCTGGCACAGGTAGAGTGATTGGAGGAAAACAATAAAAGCTCTTAAGTCCAAGAAGTGATGTACAAGGGCAGAGGTGTCTTGCACACCCAGAAGGGTGCGATTAGGACTCAGAAAAATCAGGCGGTAACTGTCCCGAGAGAGATGAGTCCCCACAGGACAAGTTAGGTGATCTGGGTTATCTTCCCAGTGTCACATGAGAAGAAAGCAAAAGATCAGGTATGTCACAGCCCACAGAAAGAGAAGAGGCAGGAACCTTTGAAAAGCGTGGATCCTCCAGACAGCACGATGTTGGAGAACAGTGTTCGCCTCAGGTCCATGTCTGACTTCTGAATGGCAAAAACCAGCACTTCATGGAGTCCTTCACATTCCTCCCCGATCAGGTCTGGCCGGAATAGGAGCTCTGGGGCTCGGAAACGGGCAGGGCCAATCTGCAAGAGGAGAAGTTAGCATAGAGGGAAGAGAGCACTGTGGCTCTGTTCACTTCCTACAGTTGCGCCTGCCTTTCTTAGGTGAAACTTCAGAGTAATGAAGTTTCCTGGACGTTCACGCTGGATCATTAGAACCCAAGTGAATGCCAGTTTGGATTACTGCTCCTACAAAGGGTATAATTTCCATTTTGCAGATGAAAGAGACAAAGAAACTTGCTTAGCTCCATACAGCAGGTCACTAACATAAAAAGGGAGCAAATCCAGCCCTGGTACTGGAGGTAAGACCTGTATTTCCTCTCCTGCAACCATTCTGTAGTGGGCTCAGTCTTCTGAGGAATATTCTAACTCACTTTTTAAGCAACTGCTCCTGCACAGCAAACAATTCTAGGCAGGACAAAAGCCACAAATAAAACCACTGCTGAATTTAGTGAGCTGACAACCACCCACACTCCACAAATGATCTGCATAAAGTTTTGCTAGATCAGAGCCTGCAAACAGTTCATGGTCACGCTGCATCCTTACCCATGACTACCAGAAGTTCTTAAGGTTTCTAGTAATGTTTTCTTTCCCTAAGAATTCTAGTGTCCAGTTAGAATCATCGAATCAGATGGGTTGGAAAGGGCCTCTGAGATCATCAAGTCCAATCCTTGATCCACTACCACCACAGTTACTAGACTATGGCACTAAGTGCCATATCCAGTCTCTTCTTAAACACCTGCAGGGATGGAGAATCCACCACCTCCCTGGGCAGCCCATTCCAACCCCTGATTACCCTCTCTGCCTGTAGTTTCCCGGGTCCTCCTTCCAGCCCTTTTTGTGGATCGGCGTGACATTCGCCAACTTCCAATCGTCCGGGACCTCCCCAGAGAGCCAGGACTGTTGTTAAATGATGGAGAGTGGCTTGGCAAGCTCTTCCACCAGCTCCCCTCATCACCCTAGGATGGATCCCATCTGTTTCCATGGAATTGTGAGGATCCAAGTGGCTCAGCAGGTCACTGTTTCCTCCTTGATTACATGGGAGCTATTCAGCTTCTTATTTCTATCTACAAGCTCCAGAAGCCAGATGTCCTCTGGACAACCTGTCTTACTTTTGAAGACTGAGGTAAAGAAGGTGTTAAATACCTCAGCCTTGTCCTCATCTTTGATAACTATGTTCCCACCCATGTGCAATAAAGAATGGACGTTTTCCTTGTTCCTCCTTTTGCTATTGATATATCTATAGAAAGACTTTTTGTTGTCCCTAACAGAAGCAGCAAGATCAAGTTCAAGTTTTGCCTTCATCTCTCTGATTTTCTTTCAGCAAGATCTAACTATATTCCTGAACTCCTCCTGAGTAGCCAGCCTTCTTTTCCATAATCGGTAGGCTCTTTTTTTTACCCTAATTTCCTTTAAAATCTCCCTGTTCAGCCAGACCGGTTGTCTTCCCCGTCGGCTTGCCTTTCGGCAGATTGGGACAGCCTTCAACAGCCTGGGATGAGTTCTGGTTTTTAAAATTATCCACTGCCACCTAACACCACATGAAATTTCCCATCACTAGGCAGAGGGCTGCTCTGGAAACCCTGTGTTTCACATGAGGAATTTTCCCAGGGTGGCCCTTACAAACCTCAATAGTGCTTCCATCTGGCAGGTAGTACTGAGCCTTCTCAGTCTCCAGAGTCTCATCCTTCTGGGGGTTTATTGACAGGTAGCAGGCACGCTGGAGAAGAAACAGTCAGGGAGAGGGAAATGATAACCCAAATACCTCTGGTAAAGTATTTTTCTCAATAATAATCAAAATCCATGTATCCCTTTGGGGAGACCAATTTCAACAGTATTTTGTGCTGAAGAACTGACATTTTGGGCTCACATCAGGTAAAATACCTTGCAATATCCCACTTGTGGTCCCTACCTGCCACAGATTTTGCAGACCCTTGACCCGAAGGGTAAACACTAGTGAAAGATATCAGACCCAGAGAAACTGCAGGACAGATAAATGCAAAATGGATTCTGAACCACTAGCCTATCTTCACCTCCACGTTAACAGTTAATAGTGATTAATGTGACCTTGACTATAACTCACCCAGAATACAGGATGGCTGAGGTTGCAAGGGACCTCTGCAGGTTATCCTGTCCACTCACCTTGTTCAAGAAAGGTCCCCTACAGCTGGTTGTCTGGGACCACGTCCAGGTGGCTTTTTAACATCACAAAGGATGGAGACGCCACAACTCCCTGGATAACCTGTGCCAGCACTTGATTACTTTATTTAACATAAAGTTTATGTTCAGGCAGAACCTCCTGTGCTTCACTTTGTGCATCTTGTCCTGTTACTGGATATCACTGAAACGAGCCTGGCTGTTTCCTCTGCACCCTCCCTTCAGACATTTATATACACTGATGAGACCCTCCCCAACTGTCTCTTCTCGTGGTTCAACAGTCCAAACTCTCTCAGCCTTTCTACATACAACAGATGCTCCAGTCTTTTAATCATCTTAGTGACCCTAGACTCCCCAAGGTAGATAATGGAGTTAGGTGCAGAGCTCAGTAGGCTGGCAATTCCCACCAGATTCCACAAGCTGAAACTTCCCTTGAGAAGAAACACCCTTTTGGATAAACAGAAACAAGACAGGGCATCACCTCCTTGATGGTCTTGACAATCTCAAACTCAGAGGTGGTGTGGAAGTCATAGCCTTCCTTCCGGAGATAGAGGCGCAGGAAGCGTGAGACATCCCGGCCAGCGATGTCAATCCGCATGATGGAGTGGGGCATGGCAAAGCCTTCATAGATGGGAACTGCGTGGGTGACGCCATCCCCGGAGTCCAGCACCACTCCCGTGGTCCTCCCGGTCGCGTAGCTACACAGGGACAAAGGGCCAAGTCAGAACAAGCAACTCAAAGTGAGCCCAAACACGCAGAACATCCACGCTTAACTCAGGGAGCAGAGATTTGACATGAACAGAGGCTAAAAAACCCATCAAAAACTGAGTTCCTGAAAACTCTTCATTACAGAAACTGAATTTCAGTTCTTACATGAAAAGGGGACAAGTCAGACATCATTGAGATCTTCTACAGGTTTTTTTTGCTTTGTGAAAGAATGGATTTCACGGCAACATTCCACAAACACAAATCAAAGACAAAAGACACTTACAGGCTAAGCACAGCTTGCATGGAGATGAACAGTGCTGGCACATTGAAGGTCTCAAAAAACACCTCAGCAGCACGCTCTCTGTTCTTGCGCGGGTTTAGGGGTGCTTCCGTCAGCAGCACAGGATGCTGGCAAAGAGAAGAAGGAGCTGTGCTGCAACAACCAGGAGGCAGCTAGGGGTGTGTTCCTGAAAATTTCTGCTTATTTATTCACTTTTGGAACCACTAGTGTAAGAGGACAGGTAGAAAGGAATCATTTCAGATACTGAGCTGTATTAGATTGTGAATAATCTCAATTAAGTTGGAAGACCAGCAGGGTTCTGGTCTAATTAAGAAGTGTTAGGAATCGTACTCTGTGAGTAACTCTGCCCCATGAAGGACAAACAAGACTCTCAGTGGCAGAAGTCAGTCAGATTAGCCGAAATACACAGACCCTAAGAAAGGGTGAAGGCATTTGGTCTTAGTATGAGCAGATAGAAATATTCCTACTCCACTTATACAACTTATACTCTCAGACATATAATAATCTTTTGGTCAGATCCTTCCAGACCACAGGACTGTGGTTTTCTCCCTCCTCACTTCAAATTATGTCACTGCTGAGTGGATATGCCTGATGTGCAGGCAGAACAGGAAAGGTTAGAAGCACTTGGCCTAGAGCACAATCATTAGAGAGTGTGAATAGAAAATGTGAAAGGCAGATTTTCAGTCAGGTCAGAACATCAGATCAGGAGAGGAATTTTGCTTGGAACTTCTTGTGCAGTATCTCCTGAGAGGTGAAAGAACCTAATCTAACAACAGACACACATTTAGAGAGAAGGGCAAAGTCCCAGAGTTCCAAGGTTCCCGGTGTTACACACACACTGAATGACACCTGTGCCGTTACATAATGAGGTCTCTCACCTCCTCTGAGAATGTCTGAAGTTGGTCTTTAGAATACACATACTGCCAGATGCGCTCCATGTCGTTCCAGTCCTTCACTATGCCATGCTCCATCGGGTATCGGATCGCAAGGAGACCTCTGTGCTCCTGAGCAAACAGAAGGGACAAGAGAACATCAACAAACTCAATCACATTTCTGAGCACTGTGACTACGATTCAGTGTCAGACTCAACTTGAGTTTTGATTCCACTACAAGATAACTTACCTCTATCATACAGGGAAAAACCTGAAAATTAATCACAAACATCTCTCCCAGAGAAGTATTCACGAGATTAGACAAGGCCTTTTTATACCAAGTAGGAAAGTCTGGCATTTGCAGAGCACATTCCATCCTAACACTTTTCAAGCCAACACACAGACACCTATCAAACGGTGGTACTGGGGAATGCAGTTCAGAGGGCTCACAAGTGTGAGACCATATGACTGTGTGTTGACAGAAACAGGACTGTGGAAAGCAAGCTTCGTGTCCATGCCAGAGAGATACAGGCAATCAAATAGGATCCATTTCTAGAGATCCCAGTCAAAAAGATGGGGATGTACTGATACAGACCTAAAGGTAGCCTAGAAAAAAAAGTGACATAGAAGGTCTTGGGAACAAGGTCTGTGGTCAGCAGATTGGCCCAAGAATTTCATAAAGCTTCCCACTCCACCTTGGACACACACAGAAGTGACAATCTGTTCTGCTCTTCAGGTCTAACACTGATAACCATGGAACCACAGCCCCTCCTTAGAGCATCATACCGAGATATATGGAGAAGTGTAGCGTGCAGGTGTTCTTACCTCTGCCTTTGGACCAATGAAAATGTCCCCTTCTAAAGCACCAGCCATAACACGAACGTGCTTTGGTCTGCCCACACTAGAACAGAGACAAGAGTATAAATGCTTCTACAGAGGGCTCAGATGCACCAAAGCATTACGTACTCCGTGCTCCTCTCTGTCCTAACCATGCTTTCTAAAGCAATGGGTGGGTCTGGGGGCACTACCAGGTGCAGACAGACCCAGGTTTGCTCTAAGCTAATCTCAGAATCAGAGGTGAAGATAACAGACTGCAGACAGTTTCAAATCGTTGGGATATAAGCCAGCTGAGTCTGGCCACATTTTCGCTGATGACTCAGGGTTTACCTATTCCAGTGGTGCCTGGGATGAACATGGCCAGGCTGAGCAACTGTCTGAGCTGACAGATCCACATGGAGCTGTCTGACTTCAGGCAGGCTTCTCAGATTAGACATTTCTGGTCCTATACCCCACCACCTCATACAGATCACACTGCTTAGAACACAACTTAAAAATTACTCATTAAAAATCCACTCCATTGAAAATAAAAGTCAGTGACTAATAAGAGTTCTTGATCCAGCAGTCTTCATCCTGGCAAAGCTCTCAGAAAACTTCCAAGGAAGTCTGTCAGGAATCAAGACACTGGACCACCAAAGAAATATAGAGATCTTCACACCTCTCATCTCAACTCTGACTTTTGCCAGGTCCTTTTCCTTGTGTCGACAGAGTAAAGAATCCTACAGGTTTGTTTGTGTGTTGAACCTGACTAAGTGATAAACCATCTTTTATGATGTGTGTCCCCCCTGGCAAAACCTCAAAGTACTGAATAGCAGAGATCTCGTCTCCCTGATGCTTCTTTGCAGCAGGAAGAAAAGAATAACTCGTTTCTCCAATTACTAAACTGGACCATTCCTCCACTTTATGTATCAAAGAATTGGTAAATATTACTTAGAACTTACCAAGACCAGCAGAATACTTACTAGTTGGGAAAGCAGTATTTTGGTATTTGATCGCCCGCAAAACCTGCTTTAATCACACCCGAGCCCTGTGGGAGCAAGAGACAAATGCATGAGCTTATCATTCCCTCCATCATCCTCACAAGTTTTAGAGAAGTAGCAAAGTACATCAGCACTGCCAGATCCCCTCCTTTCTACTTGGAATAAAGCTCCCTAGGGACTGACTCTCTGGGCAGGGTTGGAGATGGGAAGTGCCAGCTTGGCCACTGGAGGGGGGTGACAGGCAGTGACACATCACACAATATCAGCACAACCACCCAGGCCCTGGCACTGCTCCGTGAGCACACGCAGACACTGCTCTGTACACATCAGTATTCTACCCAGTGCTACTGTGAGGGGTGCAGGAGACTGAATCCATGCTCCACAGTTTTCTATCAATCTCAGATACTCTCTGGGTGGAAGAGAACACTCCAGAAAGTCAGGCAAGTGCAACTGAACCCAGCTTCAGGGGGTATTGGGAGGATGAAGACTACAGGCGTCTCAGAAGTAGATTTGGAAAGGATGGAAGGAGGGTAGATAAAGTCAGAGAAGGGAGTAGGAAAGCACTATGGGAAACAGGTTGAGTGGAAACTAGGGAAAATAAGATCAAGTGGTAGATAAACAAGCTAACACTAAGGAGGCAGGCCCCAGAAATGATAGAAAAGACACTGGAAACCAACCCAGCCTGGTGTCTGGAAAGGACAAAAGTGTTGGTCAAACTGCAAAGGGAAAGGCGGGGGGCAGGAAGTGCAGCTGACGAGACATGGCTTATTCAGAAGGAATAAGGAAGAAGAGATGAGGTATGGCAGTCAGTAAGGCACAAATCCAAAGAGCCTTCTGCAACATTCAAAGCAGCAAACATAGAGTGGGTAAAACCAGCCACAGCAAGGTCCTGGCAGGGAGTCAGTGCCAGGCATCTGGCCCTGCAGCTCCCGTCCCTGTCCGGAAGCACCCTGGGAACCCCTTCATCAACTTGGATCCATGCTGACTCCTTCCCCTCCTCCATTTCCTCTCCCTGCACAAGGGAATGACATCTTGAAACAATGAGCAGCTTGCAGGAACACCCAAGTTTTGCTAAGGAGCAGATTTTCATAGGATCTCCTTGGATAAGCCATTTCACTGTTAATCCCAGACTAACATGGGAGCAAGCTCTTCTGCAGAAAGAGAAGCAGTTCTGCTTTACCCCATACTGGGATCAAAGTGTGCGAGTCTGCACTGTGACCTGTGAAGTGCCTGTTCACTCTCAAGGGTTCTGCAGCAGGACTGCTCTGTTTTTGAGGCCAAAAAGACATTTTGGTTGTCCTACAGCATTTTAAAATGAGTAGCAACACAGCTCCTCTGTAGTTTTCTGCTTCTCACCACCTCTGCACAAGTCAGGAGGCTGAGGCCGGATGAGTTGCTCAGGGCTCTGCAAGGCAAGCCCTGGCTGCAGCGGTTCCGCCATCCCAGTGCCAGAGGTTACCAGCCAGAGCAGGCTCAGCAGAAAGGAATGTGGGGTGTCCCCAGCCTTTCCTGTTCACAGTTCAACATCTTCTTGCCAAGCTACTTCCATCAGCATTTTCAGCCGGGAAGCCGGGCTCTGCACGGAGCATGTGTGCTCTGCCACATGAGCCAGGGCACTCCTGCCTTGAAACCGCCAGAGTCAGGTTTGCCCGTACGAGATGAGTGTCAGGAACACTCTGCAAACCAGACCTAGTTGGTTGTAAAGCATATGGAAGGTAGACTGCTTGAAATCTCGTCTCTTGATAAACACCTGCACCCAGACTGGCTCCAGGAGCACACCCAAGCCGGCACCTGGGCAGGACTACTCCCTCTTGGCAAGAGGGACTCAGCCCCAGTTGCATCCCAAGGTCTGCACTAACTAATACCAGTGCGACAAACTGGCCTGTAAAGTGCTAAAAAGAGTTCCCATGAGACAGACTCTCTTCTGGCTACTCCCTTCAAAGTGAAGTAAGGAATAAAATAAACCCACTATTTTGATTTTTCTTAGCATAGCTTATAAACAACTCTCTACCTGGGAAAGAGTACCATACTTTGTCAAGTCTCAGAGCAAACAAGCTGAATGCAGTAAACTTAACCACATCAGAATATTGCACTTCTTGAATATTTTATTCAACATAATGACTGATCTTGCTGCCAGCACAGTCTGCTGCTGGGAACTGGTTTCAGGAGAACAATGATGCTCCTATTTTTATTTAGAGATTGAAACTTTCTTACGCTGGACCAAAAACTACCTAGCACGTCCTGCTGAGATTCCCAGCAAGTTATATATTTTAAGATTTCCATACTGAAGTTCAAAGTTAACTGAATGTCCCGGTAGTTCAGAACTCCTGTTTGGAGTCAAAATGACTGCTTTGAATGTGGTCGGATGGGGCTTCAACACAGTTGTGCTTCCAAGCGCCTGGGAATAAACCAAGCACAGCTGTTTGCCACCTCCACACTACAAAGACCTGACAGCACTTTCTGACCTATTCAATTTTTCTTTAAAAGTTTTACTTCTTTGCAGATATATGTGCACTGAGTAAATGTGTTTATTATAGACCAGTTTGAGATTCCTACACAATGTGGAGAAAACATTTAAATTTTGAAGTAATCTTGATTCAGACGGTTTAAAGACCTGTTTTTCCATCTTTGTTTCAAATAAGAAAAAAAAATGCATCTTCTCTTCTGTTACAAACTCTGATTTACTAGAACTTAAAAGAAAATTTACATATTAATATGCTTCCACCAGTAAGTATCTCGCCTGGGCTTTCATCCAATTTTTTATTATTTATTTTTTTACTTTAATATGAGCAAAAGAATAAAAGAAGAAAAACTAGATGTAAAATGTACAGGTCAAGGAAGACAAATTCATGGAAAATTCCTGTGAGTACCACGAAGTAACTGAATATGCCTCATCCTCTGGCTCTGTAGCCAGTCAGTTACGGATTCATTCATCTTGATGCATGAATTTAAATGGAAATCACCAAGACTCAATCTGCTGCACAGCACTTTCTATGGAGAGTGCACGTTTCATATTGTTGTAAAACTCTTATTAGATACATATTTTATAAGATCAAGAACAAACCAAAGACACAACAGGCCTTACTGACAGCTCAGTTGCTTAAATGCCACCACGTAGACTACAAAGCCAAATTTTATCCTCCTTTTATGAAACAAGGGATAATTTCACAGAGGTCAAGGAATTCACACTGTCTTAGGCCACCTCTGAGCTATCTACATGTGCATTAGGTTCAGCAGGGCTCTCAAACCATACAGAGAGCTTCTGGGACCACAAGACAAGAACACAACTCTTAAGAATTAGACAATGAAGAGCATTAAGGTTGTGCTGAGGTACAGCTCAACCCTCTCACTGTATATTACAAAACTCTCCCTGCTGAAAACGGGAGCACTGTTTGGTAAGAGGAAAAAAAACCTCCTTGTTGAGTTTTTAGCTACATCCTTTAATGGCCTTTTGGAAACACACAGATACCGGAGCTCGTCTGGGACTGGGGAGGGGTCAGGCTTGTTCACCAGTTCAGTACCTCATTTCCCCCTTCCCACCCTCCCACACACACCTGTCTGAGGAAAAGCAGCAATGGAAAAGCCGTGGGAACGGCAGTACCTGCTCTGTGCAGCTCCACTTCCCATCCTGCCTAAATTCCAAAGAGTACCAAAAATGCAGTGTCACCACAAGGCCCCTCGGCCTGCCAGCGTTCGAGGCAGATGTCACAACAACTGCTCCATTCTACTGCTTGTGCAGGGAGGGGAAGGGAGAGAGCTTGCTTATCAGGGGAGCAAGAGGAAGAACTGGCTTTTATAAGACCAGCTGATAAAATGAGAAAAGGCACAGAGTCAGCTGCTGGCACATGAGCCCTTCTTCAGCTCTGATGCAGGGGTGGCAATCATTGTGCTAAATAAGAGGACACGTTGAAATTAGATACAGGCTGTTACTGTGTGACCGTGGCTCCACAAACTCATCCTCACAGCACCAGAACGCCTAGAAATAACTTTAACAATCATCTCATCACTCGACAGCACAGCAGGATCGGTGCTGCTCTGGCCATCTCTAAGAAGAATCAACCTAACACACTCTTTAACATCCCCAATAAAGAAGATACATGTTTTCCTCAACATGGTAAATTATACTGCTTAATCTCACTTTCCATTAGATGCTTTCCTTCAATGTCTAACCTAAATCCCTCTGCTATGATTCCAGGGAAAGAAACAAAGCCAAAACTGTATCAGAGAGCTCAAGGCGTAGAAAGGAAATAGGGATCAATAATACAGAATGGGTCAGAAGAATAACTGGCTTGATCTGAGAACACCTACAATCGTTCACTTTATGGGGACATTAAGGAATAAGCTGAGAAGTGCCAGGCTAGCAGGTCCACATGTCATATAGCAAAAAGATTCAGCAGAAATTAAGCTTTTGGAGAAAGAAAGGAGCACAATACTGACCCTTCAAAACAACAAAATCTGAATCCCTGGCAGCAGAGGTCAGAAGGGAGGAGCATGGATTCGTGACTCACTACACTAGAGGAGGCTCCCTCTAAGATACGCCCTCCCACCCTTTCCTGGATGGTTATTCCTCCTGGGAGGCCGCCAGCTTGGATGAGGCAAATCAGAACTGCACCCAGAAGTACCCAGGCATGGAATCACTGTCATTCATCTCCAGCCGAGCTATTGCCCACACAAGTGCAGGTCTGCTTTGTGCTAATGAGCAGCACCACCAGCTCGGAGCAGCCATCTGCAACACCACACCACGCTGTCAAATTACAGCTGATGCAACCCGTGCTGGGAGGAGATCCTTCAGGAGCACGGAAATCCATGCCTTGGGAGCGGCACCCCCTTGCTGTGACCGCCGTGCTGGATGCACCGGAGGAAATGCAGTATGGGGGGTGTGTTCCCCTCTCGCTGGGGCCGTGATGGGGAGCCGGCTGCAGGGCTGCATGCCCCGCACGGGCCAAGGGAAGAGTGGGGACCCTCAGGGGGCGTGGGGGACCACCCAAGGCCTGACAGGACCCGCGGGACCCCCGGCCCTGTCTCGGCGCAGAGCACGCCGGGAGCGCGGCCATGACCTGGCCCGGCACCCCCATTGTCCCCCCGGCACAAAGAGCGGTGGGGCGGGGCCGGGGCAGCCCGGTGTGACTGACAGCTCCCGGCGCCAATGAACGCAGGCGCTGCTGCGGCGGTCCCGCCCCGTCCCGGCAGGTAGCAGCCTGACTGACAGCCTGCGCAGCCAATGGGGGTGCGCCGCCCCTCCCCATCAGTGGAGGCCCGGTGGTGGCGGGGGCTGCGCCCCCCAGCGCGGGGCAGCGGCCCCGCCAAGGGTGACTGGCAGCCGCCCCAGCCAATCGCGGCGCGCCGAAGGGTGGCGGCCCCGCCCCCCGAGGACGCCGTGCGGCGCTGTGCGAGGGCCGGAGGCGGCGGCCGGGCCGGCCGAGGGGGGGGGGGGCGGCGGGCGGGGCGCGGCCAGCCCCGATGACAAAGGGATTGCAGGCCCTCCCCGCTCCCCCCGCTCCCGGGACGCGCGGGCGGCCGCACTCACGTTGTCTATCACGACAGGCTGGTTCGCTATCACGTCGTAGGACTCCATGGCGAGGACCCGCCGCAGCCGCCCGTCAGGGAGCAACAGCCCAGCCCTCGGCGGCGCACGCGCGGAGCGGGGGCGCGGCGCCGCCTGGGTGATGTATTCCAGCGGCCGCGGCGCCTGCCGGGAGTTGTAGTCCGGCGCAAGGCTGCGCCCGGAAAGGCGTCATTCCGAGCGCGGGGCGTGCCGGGAGTTGTAGTCTGATATCGGGAGCGGGGCGCGCCGGGAGGCGGAGTTCGGAAAAAGGGAATGCTCGGGACACATCAGCGGCCGGGAAACCGGTGGATGTTGTGGTCCAAGGGGGAACTGGGCACTTCCACCAAAAACGCTGCATCACAATTGGTGGGTTTCCACCTAAGAGATTTTCGCACACTAATTTTTTCTAATAGGAAGGGAGAAAAAATGGTCCCATCAACTTCTGGAGAGAGGTATCTATGACTAAGGAAAGCATTTAATTGTCCCATTATTTCATGGGATTATCTCTACAAACTGCTGGTCCTAATACATCTCTTGCCTCTGAGAAATGCCAGTTTCTCTGCATTTTTGAGACATGGCAACCACAAAAGAAGTGTTGGCACAAAGGATGCAGATCACAGGCATTTTGGTATTGAACAATGTGTTTCCTACAGTTTTCCATTGGCTACATGTTCTAAAAGCACTTGGAATGATCTATGACTGAAACACGGGGTCTTGAAATTAATCAAAATGAAACTCCATGTCAGTGAGTGCACTTGAAGGCTGATTCAGAACTCACCTGTCCTGTCCCACATCTCTCCTGCAGATATGGACTTTTCTCCTGTTGTTCCTGCCTGTAGCCCAAGCAGATAATCACAGAATTACAGAATATGCCAACTCGGATAGGATCCATGAGGATCACTGAGTTCAATTCCAGGCCCTGAACAGGACCGTTCCCAAGAGTCAAACCATGTGCCCGAGAGTATTATCCAAGTGCGTTTTGAACTCTGTCAGGCTTGTTGCTGTGGCCACTTGCCTGGGAGCCTGTTCCAGCATCCAACAACCCTCTGGATGAAGAATCCTTTTATTATATCCAACCTAAACCTCCCTGAAACCACTTCAGGCTGTTCCCTCGGATCCTGTCACTGATCACCACAGAGAAGAGAGCCGTGTCAGCCCCTGCTCTTCCCCTAACGAGGAACTTGAAGACTGCAATGAGGTCTCCCCTCAGTCTCCTCTTCTCTAGGCTGAGAGTCCAATCTCAGATATTTACCTTTAGGGATCTTCACCATTCAACTACTGTAAAAGAGGGGCAGCAGAGTGGAGGGGTTTAAATTATTTCAAGACCAGTGGTTGCATCACCTCAGTGAATGCCCAGAGACAGTTGTTATGTAAATAGGACTTTAAACACGCACCAACCACACGCTTTGCAGGTGTAGTTTTAGCTGGGGAACAAGCCAGACCATCACTGTGCTTCGTACACGGGTCTCCCATCTCCATGAGGGAGCCCCTCTGCCCTCACCCACCGCATCGCCCCGCCCACCGAGCATCGCCCCGCCCACCTGGATAACCCCGCCCCTCGCTGTGCCCCCGCGCCACCGCTAGAGGGCGCGCTCTCGGCGTGGCGCGCCGAAGGGGGGGAACAAGAGGCGTGGCCACCCTCCGCACCGGGCGTCGCCATTGGCGGAGCCGCGCTGTCACTCACGACGCCCGGGCCGTGTGGCCCCGCCCACTACCCGCGGAGCTCTGCGCCGCGCCGCCATTGGCCGAACCGCGCTGTCAGTCACGCCGCCCGGCAGCAGGCCCCGCCCCCTCCTGCCGCGGCCCCACGCAGCCGCTTGGGCCGGGCCGGGCCGGGCCGGGAGCGCCGGGCGGGATCGCCGCGGGGTCGGGACCAGCCGGGATCCGCCGGGACCAGTCGCCTCCGGGACATGGAGGGCGTGCGGCAGGGCGGGGGGCCCCCCGCGGGTGGGCCGGGGTCCGCCTCGGGCTCCGCGTCCGGGTCCTTCCCGTCGCTGTTCCCGCCGGGGCTGCACGGGATCTACGGCGAGTGCCGCCGCCTCTACCCCGACCAGCCCAACCCGCTCCAGGTCACCGCCATCATCAAGTACTGGTGAGGCGGCCTGGATGGGGCCGGGGTCTCGCGTGGAGCGGGAGGGGAACGGTGGGGCCGGCGCCTTGTGTGGGATAGGAGAGGGTTTGGGAGGAGCGGTGGGGCTGGGAAAAGCAGTGGGGCTGGGGACGTTACAGGGGGTGAGGCCGCGGGGCTGGGTTGGGTCGCAGCCAGGGGAGAGGGACCGCGAGCTTTGCCCTGAGTTTGGGATGGGATGCTCTTGTGGCCGGGATGGGATGGAGGCGTTGGGAATGGATTGGGTGCCCAGGAGATGTGCTTGCGGGGGTCCTAGGGAGGATGCATTGGCAGTAAGGGGAAGGGTGTATTGGGGTTTCTGGGGTGATTTGAAGGGTGCGTGAGTGAGGGGTGGCTGATGAAGGCCGTGGCTGAGGCAGGTCGTACGAAAGGGGAGTGTGTTACTCTCTGGAGCGTTCCCACAGAGGGTGAGGGGCTGGAGTTTCCCCTCCTGGACAGGAACCACGAGCTCTGTCTTGTGGCCGAGAGCTTGGGGTTCCAGCGTGGTCGGTACTAACCGGAGCGATCCCGCATTCCGGCCCCAGGCCGGACTCACGCCGTGCATATCAGCAAAGCCCACGGGGCAGTGCCTGCTCCTCTTGGCCTTGCATAGCCATGTGTTATTGCAGACTGTGAATCTGCTGCTCAGTGTCTCTGCTGACACAGTGTCTGACACCGGGAACAGCCGTTGTTTATGTGGGAGAGTGGCATGAAGGAAGTACTTGGACGTTTAGCTACGGAGTGAGTGTCTAGCATCTAACTTCTTGTGAAGAGGAGTTCCTTTTGCTTTTTGCTATCGCTTTGCTGCTCAGCCGCCTCTTTCGGGCCTGAGGAATGTGATCAAGTCACGCTCGAGTGTTTCCTGTACCTGGTATTGACCAGTCCCTACCCCACCACTTGGAAAAAGTTTAGTCAATGCTCAGCTCCTTTATTTACAGTTCATTTTAACTCTATCTGGTTAGATTCCTGAGGAACAGCAGAATAACATCCTCCCCGGTGGTGCTCTGACAGACAAGCTATTGCTGTTGTTTTTCACAGTGCTGTTGATTTTTATGCTGTTCTAACCAGAAGTTTGTCTGTTAGCCCTTATTGCTTAGGGGGGGTTGTACTTAAACTGACTCAATGAGCTGAGATGTTGCAAATCCGAGACTTCAAAATACAAATAGTTTCCTAACTGTCTGTGTGCATCAGTACTTTGGTGACGGTCTGATCAGTCTGTTTTTGTACCCATTTCTAATCTCAGATATTCAACTCCAAGGAGTTTCCAGTCACCTCGATTTGGAAGTCAGCACTTCTTTCCTGTCAACAGCTTAAAACAGCACTGACTAGAGTGATGTAAGATTTGTGGGGGTTGAGGGAAATGTAGGTATATATTGAAGAGTGGCAGAGACCCTTGTTTGGGAAGAAACTTTGCTGCTTACTTGCTTAAAGGATTGATTAGGATTTCACTGCAATTGGAGCTCAAACACTGGAAAAACTGCTATTGGCAGTGATGGCAGGTTGCAAGTAAGAAGTAGTGTGAAGGCCTGTTTATCCTGGCACTTTCCACGTAGTGGTTCTTACGACTGTCAACTCAGCAGCAAGAGCCAGCAGCAAGAGCCGAGAGCTTTGCTTGTGGAAACCAGAGGTGAGATTCTTGCTGCTGTCCTGTGCAGGAAGTTCTTGTGCGAGGTGAAGCCTATGTGGACACTGCACGTACCTTTGTTAGATGAAATTTGTAGCTTGGTTTTGTGAAGTCTGGTAAAATGACTTTTCACAGCTCACTCTCCACTAATCTGTCCTCCTCTGCCCAGGCTGCCAGCTGTTAGCTACTTTAGATTAAAAGTGGAAATTGCTGAACTAAGTTCCCTGCCTTAGGAGAAATATTGTAACACTAAATCAGCTTTTAATTATATGTATCAGTATCTCTATGGTTAACAGCGTATTTTTTTTTTTGTTTGAGTAGCTGAAGTCATAGTCCTCAGCTTGCATGTCAGAGCAGATCCTTACTATGTAACATTGGAGAATCTGCAGACCTCCATGCCTATTACATGGAGGAGTTTGGCCATGTGAGTTGTTTAATGGAACTAGTCTTTTTGTAAATGCTATTTGCATATCTTGGGAGAGAATTTGTGATTCAATCTTTTTCAAGAGTTTCTGGCTGTGTTTATGAAGGCCATGTGCTGAAATGGAGTTTTTCTCTATTGATGCCCAGTGTCCACTTCTATTATAAAATATGGTTGAGTATCTTTAACTGAAATATCTTGTTGCATAGAACTACTGGTGAAACAAGCAAATATATACTTTCCTTTGTGGCAGGTTTTGAAATAGGCATAGTTTGGGCTGCCCTGTTGGTTTTTCAACACTTGTCTTGAATTTAGGCTATATACTCAAAAACCAGTGCAGTGGTTTGGTCTGCAGCCACTTGGGGATCACGGATTACTTCTGAAGGGTTGTCTAAAGGTAGCTGTGAAAAGCAGTCCTGTTGTCACCTGCTGGGAAGTGACTATGAACCATACACTAAGAACTTCTCAGGGTGAATGAATTGGGAATTTTTGAATTTTTTTCCATTGTGGATCTGTTTCCTCTGCCGGCTTTGCGTTTCTACTTCCACAGAAACTTCAGAGCACTCTAAACATCAGTCAAAAGAAGACTCTTGGTGCAGATGCAAATCCGGGGTTTCCCCTGAGGCTGCCCTTCTTGTTCCTGAATGAGCTTCATGAATAGAGAATGTAACAAATTTGTACTGTACCTCTGGCTTTGAAGTTCGGCTCTTCCTAATAAAATCCTCCAACGCTTCCAGCTCTTTGTGTGAACGCATGTACTGATATGTAGATTGTGATTCAAGGTCGAACCCTGCCACGGCAGCCGTGGGTGGGAGGATGTACCACAATAGGCATCAGCGGCGCCCAACCTTAGAGCAGTGAAACCTGCCACCGAAACTGGATGAATATCTGTGCTGACTAACCTTTGGTGAGCCTTGGGTTCGCTACTTGCTGTGCTCCGGGTAGCTGGCTTAAAGCTCGTGCTGGATGGTCCTGCAGTTGCAGTGGTTTTGGGATAGGTATGTGGCTTGGATATGTGTTTTTCAAAATTTAAGTAGTCACTGTTGCAGGCTTTTTGTTTACCTCTCTTCCAAGCCTACCGAATTTCTCAGAGAGTAAAGACAGTCTGCTTGGGTCATCGAGCAGCATGTAAACCAGTGGGTAGTGAACTCTGTCTAGGACTGCTCTGGACAGGACAGAATTTGGCTCCCCTGAGCTGGCTGGTGCTGCATCGCTGTGGTCACCTCCTGCATAGCCCAGAGAGGTTTGGCCTTTGGAGGGAAACACAGGGCTGCTGACAGGAGTGTGGGAGAGGTGTCTGCCTCACCTGGTGCAGTCTAGGCAGGACTTTCCGTCTGCATCAAACCTGACAAATACGTTTGAGTAGCCCTAGGGAAAAGCACGTACTCAGTGGAACAGTCCCTGTCCTGAAAAAGGGCAGTGTAAGGGTTTGTCTTGTGTGCTGTCCATGTCAGAGTGCCTGTGTCAGCAGTGTTCCAGCATGGATTGTTTGACATCTAAGGTGTTACTAAACCCAGTTTGGAAGCAGGTTTTCTGCATGTGGGAGATGCTGGTTGTTTATCAGGTGGTCCCTTCACTGCAAATCCCACACAACTGCTCTGACCACTTACTAATCTCTCACACTGGTTTGCTGGTCAGTGTATGAATCTCCCATGCTCTGGAGTCTCCACAGTCAGGGTGGTAACTGTGTGGCTCCTGCTGTTCACTGCCACTCCTTGGGAGCGAGTGATTGTCCTGACTGGAATTTCTTCCGTTTGGCTACTTCCATTATGGATCCCTGGAAGCCTGAGCACTGGCCAGGGCATTGGTATCACGCTCTGGACAGAACCACCTGAATGGGTGTTTGTGGTAGAGATCCCAGCCTCCAGTGCAACCTTGTGCTGGCGAGAGGGAACAGGTAGGGTATGTCTGAGGGGACTTGTGTTTTCCTGAGTGTTTCAAAGTATTGCTAGATTTTGAGAATGGGTTTTCCCAGGTGGCCACTGAGGATCAGATTGTTCCATCCTGGGCTCTAACATGCATTCCTCGGGCTTGCTCACCAGTTTGCCTTTTACTCCATGAAGATGCTGCTTGTCATACGAGAAGGCTGCGTAGTTCTGATATAGCCCTCACAAATGGACTTCTGTGCCATTACTGGGGGTGGGCTACTCACCCCCTCTGTCCTGCCCCAGTATCCTGGGATGCATCCTTGACTGACCTACTGGGGAAACTGGAACTGGTCTGGAGCCACCACGGTGGCCTTATGTGACTTCAGAGGGGGGAAGCTGTCCTAGGGAAAGTCACTTATTAGATAATGGCTCTGCTTTTTTTTCCTGCAGCAGTAGGTGGGGAGGCAGCACAGCACACCTGTGGGGAGAGCCCTCAGGCCTTTAATATAACAGGCTGATATACTACTTTGGACAGACTTGATAAGGTTGGGCAACAGAAGGTGGGCAGAAGATTTCAAATAATGTGTCTCTGTGTACTAGGGCTGGGTCCATCTGTCTAGCCACAGAGACTTCGTAGTGGAGACTGCTAGCCCCAGGGCTAGCAAAGGAAGCACAGGCGTGCCCTGCAACCTGCAGATGATCCTGTCAGGATCTGAACAGACAATGCAGATGAGGGGAATGAGTGTGGTTTCAATGAAGGGAGGTCATCTTGGTTTGGATTTTCTTGTTTGGAGCAGTTGAGAGTTTTACTTGGGGAAAAAAAAGTGAATTGTAGGCAGGAAACAGTTAAACAGCTGCTCACACCGTTCTGTAACTGCTTGTAGTAGGTGTTTTATGACTGACAGGGTGAACTGCAAGCAAAACAGTCTGGCGTGTTCCTTCCTTCAGCGGGGAGTTGTCCTGCCTTGCACCGGCAGATGTAACGGGAGTGGCAGGAGGAGCGTGCCGTGCTCTCTGCTGGCACACTGGCCTCGCTTCCCTGTGCCTTGTAACAGGAAGGGTGGATGCAGGTTTTGGTGATCTCTGCTTAACAGGACCTGGCTGTACTGTATTGACTTTTAAGTAATGTTATTTTAAGGAACACATCATAGTGTTGAAGCAGAGGATGCAGTGATGCTCTTCACTCGTTCTTTACTAATGCAAATGGTGTATTTTACAAGTTCTGGTGCTAATTCTTCTGAATGAGTTTTTTTCTACTTCACTCTTTTAACTACTTCCTCTGTGTTCATAAGTATGGAGTACTCTCCTCAAAACTTAACCATTTCAAATTCTCCTTTGAGGAATAGCATCACTTTTTTTGAGGTATATACCTCTGGACTGAATTAAGAACTTGCAATGCAGATACAGCTATTGCTCTTTAGTAGTACAATTTTCCATTTTTCTTTGTGTATTGTAGAAGTTTTAATGTGATTTTCCAGAGGTTTTTATGCTTTAACTTTTAAAACATTGTAGTATGTTGCACACATGCACTTTGCCTTCCTGTGCTTGAATCATTCTGGACTTAACCCAACCTTTCTCCTCGATTTTTTTTTTTTTTTTAGAGGTAACTAGAGCGTGCTAATTTAATTTTTGTCACTAGCTGTGTTTTAAGCCAGGTCTTTGTACAACCTCTTGTAGCACCTGTGGAAACTTACCATTTGTCTTGAATAAACTAACTTACCCAGGAATCTTTCTGTTTTTAATGCAGGCTGGGAGGACCTGACCCTCTGGACTATGTTAGCATGTACAGAAACCTGGGAAATCCAGCGCTGAATGTTCCTGAGCACTGGCACTACGTCAGCTTTGGGTTAAGTGACTTGTATGGAGACAACAGGGTACATGAGTAAGTACCATTCAAATTTTGTAGCTGCATGTTGTGTTTTGTGTTGCATTTTGGGACCATGTAGGTAAACCCCTGTCCTGCTGTTCATATTATTTGAACAGCTGGTTTTCTGCTGAGAATACCCTAGCCCTGGTCTCACAAAGGATGAGGTATGCCTATTCTTGTATGTAGAGGGATTTCTATGTTCCCCTCTGCAGGCTTTGAAGACAATATATTTCTTTTCTGTGTTAAGTCGAGTTGTTTTTTGTTAGGTTTTGTTTTTTGGTTTTTTTTTTATTTCGTTTAACTGGTTGGGAAATTTTCTTTTAACTGTCTGTCTTGTTGTGTTTTTCACTGTTGGTAGTCTGTTATGGTCATATGCCTAAATCCTGACCCCTCCCTGTGCATGTTAAATGCCTTCCTCTGGAAAACTGCTGTAAGGGCATTTTTCCTATTGCTGGCGCAGCAGTGTTACTGTCAGCAGACTGCCACCCCAGTGGCTGCTGTATAAAGTGCCAATTTGTGTAACAGAAGCATAAAACTCTAATTATTTGACTGTCTTTTCTCCAGTAATTAAATTATTATCTTAGCTTCTTGGTAAGGATGGTTTCTAGCAGACATTTTGTTTTAGACCAAGCAGGGAGCATGAGCTAATCTTACCCTTGTCTTTCTTTAACTGACCTTGCTCCTTAACTCCAGTTGAAGTGAGTAGCAGTAGCTAAGCAGTCATGATCTCGGGGCTTTGAACGTGGCCTTTTATCCGGCCAGAAATGCCACAAGGTTTCTGCTGTTGTTGTTTAGTGAAATTCTCTTTGCATTGTTTCATGGTTGCAGGGTAAATATCCTTGATGAATGTTGCAGCAAGGGCCCCAGTTTGCTCACCCAAGCTTTCCTCCTTTTGTTTGTCTTGATTAAGGTTCAGCCACCATTTTTTTTTTCACCCAAATGCTTCTCTTGTGACAGCAGCAGTCAGGCAGTTTCTTTAACCTTACCCATGTCCTCAAGGCAGTTTCTCCTGTTTTGTTTTTCCTCCTTGTGTGTGTGATTACAGAACCGTTTTTCAGAAGACAAGTCTCTTAAGACTGGAGTTTATACAGGACCCAATGTCACAGATATCTGCCTGGGACATTTAACCAACACGTCTAACAGCTAACTCCAGTCATTAGTAGCAGGGGCAGAGGAAAAGTAGGGCAAGTGAAAGAAATAAAGGCTTCCTTCCCTTGCTTCCACAAGAGACCCTAGTATGGGCATGTAGGCCTTCATGTGGTGCCTTTGTTCTCAGATCATATGTCATCTATGCCACTGAAAATCTGAGGTTGCCAAGATTAGATAACCTGTGTTTGCCCACCTTGTTGTGATGGGACTAATTTCGGAGGGAGTAAGAGCTGTATTGACTTCTTTTCTTTGGTGACTTGCCAACCTGAGTTTTTTCCATAATGAGACTGTTCTTTTTACTCGGACTTTTTTCTGACAGTTTTGGGTGAGAGCAGGGAGTGGACATGAGGGTCTCAGCTGAAGACATGAAGGTTGTTGTGTTTTTATGAATGAAGATGCAAATTCTGTAAAGACACGGCTTCCTTGGTCCTGGTACATGCTCTGAGTTCTCACTCCCAAAACCTGTTGTGCTTCTGTAGCAGAACACTTGGGGGTGGAGGATCAGAAGTGTCACACAGGTGGAATGTCACAATTTTAAATAACTTCCTGGCATGAGACCTCCTAACTCTTCATACTGTCATATGGTTTGGTCTGGAAGTTTGGGTTGAGGTAGTGGGACATGCCTTTTGCTGGTTGCAAGGCACAGGAATTAAACTCCCATCTCTAGACAAAAGCTGCAGGTGATTTCCAAGGCCTGCTGAGTGAAGCAGGAGGAAAATCTGTGCCATGCCCTGGGAGGTCTGAAGTCCCCAACTGCCCTGCCTGGACGTGATCCTGGGAGGAGGCTTAAGGGAGCGGGTGTGCCTTGACTGCCCCTGGCATCACACTGCCAGAGGCTCCTGCAGCTGGGCACTGCATGCAGATAGTAAGCCATCATTGCTGTGCTGCTTTTGGGATACTGGCTGCAACCTCTTCAGCATAGGCCTGCTCAGATCCGTTGAGGTGATCTCTGTGCCCTGAGTACATGCATATGTTTCCCTTCTCTCTTGTGTGGCAGGAACAGTCTTCCTGGCTCCAGAGCACTGTGTTCCTGTGTCACTTGCCCTGAGATGTTAAGCTGTCTACAGTCTGTCACCTTTAATTTGGCCTCATTCTTGGAGCCACAAAACTTAATACTAGTTGTGCTGTCAAGTGGGTGGGTTCTGCTTTTGTGTCCAAAAGTCTTAACTTACAATTATGCGTATGGTAGACGTTTTCAAGATCTACACATCTCTTAAACACTGAAGCTGAAGTTACCATCGGGTAGGTGAGCACTGTAGCCTGCCCAAGAGACGATTTTCAAAGGAGCTGAGCACTCACCAGCAATTCTCACTCCCAAGAGCAATTGCTGTTTGCCAACTACTCTTGAAATGCGATGGCCATGGGGACTGCACTTCAGACTAGGCCTGGGTGCACACTGCAGGAATGTGGTGGATTTCCTATGCACTCAGGAGGCTCTTGTTCTCCAACAGGAGAACAATAAACAATAAAGCTTTTGTTTAAGAAAATGGGTATCAGTCTCTTTGTTGCTGGAAGGGCTGTGGGGTTCTACTGTCCCAGGTAAAACATGCTGCAGAAGGATTGGCAGGAGCATGAGGTGACAGGGGAGTTGTTTAAATCTTTGCCATATTTCTTTTAAAGCTGGTGTGGCACTGAACTCTGCTCAATTGCCCTGGCCTCTGGAGATAAGAGTGAGTTTGTGGGTTTTTTGGTTTCCCAGCTGTCTCTGCAAAGACTAGAGAGCTGGATCTGCTTGTGACAGTCAGCAAGGTTCCTACAAAAGGGATGTGCTTCCATAACCTTGCTGTCCTTCATCCTTTAGAAAGGCAAGAATAGTACACTGACAAAGGTCTTTTTAATTGCCCAGCTTGACTTTGGGTAATGCATAGCTTATTACTTGTGGACCTCCTCTGGTAATACAGTACAATCTAGAGCAATCGTAATGCAGTTTTAAATGAAAAGGACTCTTTGATTTTGCTGAGTGAACTAACACTGAATTGGAGGCCCCTGTATTTTTATTTATAATGGAACGGCAAACAGATGTAGCAAATAATGTGAAAATGTTGACTTTAATTTATATTTTTTAATAAGAACCTGAACAGTCTGAAGTGGAGCTCTCCCTGTGCCTCCTTGTTGACAGATTTATTTTCAGTTAAAGCAGCACTGTTTCCTGCTCTGCTTAAATATCAGCTATGCTCTGCTTGCGGAACTGGTCTGGTTTTAAGAATCCACAGAATAACATGGAAGAAATCTAAGAATTTCAAACAGGGAAACCTTTTTCATTTAAAACCCCTCAGTGTTTCATGGTATAATTGCAACCATGACACCAGCTGTGCTGGGCTGATAGCTCTAAAAATCCTAAATCATGACGTCATGACAACATTAGGGAACCACAGGCCTTTCGGTGGGATTTCATGCCAAGCTGCTTGCATGGAAATAAGTCTCTCCAGTTGAGCATGTTGCACAACTTGAGTGGCAGCAGAAATCCTTCCAGGATGTTTTTGCAAGTTATACTCTGTTTTTAGCTTTTTTTATCTCCTTTCAAGTCAAAACAAATGTGTGACTTCTTGAATCTGTTCAGCAGGGTTAAAGTAGAGCCTTTTATCAGACTGTTCTTGCTTTCTGAGGAGATTCTGCACTGCAGTGGCGAGTGTGTGTGCAGCGTGTCAGTGGGCAGGGACCATCTGACTGGTTCCATTGTGAGAGAGGAGTCAACTGCTCTGGTGCCCTTCTCCACCCCTTGCCAGCAGCAACACCCCCAGCAATGCCAGCAGTAAGGAACGTGTCCGTGTGCATCTACACAAAGCACGGTGCCCCAGCTGGCAATTGCAGATTCGTGCTCCAATGCCAGGCCATCAGCAAAAAGCACACATGTTTATTTCAGCACCGTGTGCATCAGAAAAAAATCCCAAAGTATGCAGCCCGAGTCACACAGGTTTCATAACTTTAAACAACTCTCCAATTACAGATTCAAGGATTACCTCACCTGTTCCACCCTATTTTCCACCCACCATATGCCCCCCTCGAATTGCTTCGAAGGTCGTAAAGCAACCCCTAATGCCAGGCATCAGTGTCTTTCTTGCTGTGTTCTTCTCTTGACTCCTTGGTTCTGGCAGTTTCCCGCCTTCTGGAACTGGTTCAAGGCCTAAACCCGGTCTTGTGGATCTGTTTTATCATCTTTCTCGCTTTCTATCAGTCTCTTCACAGGTGCAAGCAACCCTCTCTGTTTTTATCAAAATTCTTTCCTGTAAAGAATCTTCACAAGAAATTATAAACTATGCACTTTCTCTTGAGAACTTCCAACCTTACTAAAATACATGAGCTTTATGGCTGGCACTCTCCTTCTGAAATGCTTAGTCTAAAATACATAAATTCTATGGCTAACAATTTCTAAAGTATTTAATTTTATGGCTCCATATGGAGGACAGGTGTTTGAGGAAGGCAGCATCAGCAGGCGTAGCTGGAATTTGACTCCATCAGTGGCAACATCAGCTTCAGCTACTGCTGAATGCCACCTTTGCATCAGTCTTCACTGACAAGACCAGCCTCCAGGAATCTCTGACCCAGGAGATGAGTATAAAGGAATGTTGGAGGGAAGACTTTATCTTGGTCAAGGAGGATTGGGTTAGAGAACACCAAGGAAAACTTGACATCCACAATCCTTGGACCCTGATGGGATGCATCCATGAGTGCTAAGAGAGCTGGTGGACAGCATAGCTAGGCCATTCACGATTGTCTTTGAAAGATTGTGGAGGTCAGGAGAGGTGTCCGAAGACTGGAATAAAGGGCAGGAAGGAGGACCCAGGGAGCTATGAGTCAGTCAGCCTCACGTCATTCCCTGGAAAGGTGATGGAGCCACCCATTCTGGGGGCCGTCTCTATTCACAGAGATGACAAAAAGGTGATCAGGAACATGAATTCACTAAAAGTAAATCAG
The DNA here is from genome assembly GCF_003031625.1 of Empidonax traillii. Lineage (NCBI taxonomy): Eukaryota > Metazoa > Chordata > Aves > Passeriformes > Tyrannidae > Empidonax > Empidonax traillii. Next base: position 309,017 of record NW_020955220.1, on the reverse strand, counting down.
GCTTGACAAACTTGGCTTTCTACAATGAAACAACTACCTGGATGAGTGAAGGAAGAGCAGTGGATATTGTCTACCTCGACTTCAGCAAGGCTTTCAACACTGTCTCTCACAACATCCTCATAGGCAAACTCAAGATGTGTGGACTGGATGAGTGGACAGTGAAGTGGATTGAGAACTGGCTGAAGAGCAGATCCCAGAGGGCCATAATCAGTGGCACAGGGTTTAGATGGAAACCTGTCACTATTGGTGTCCCCCAGTATTGTTTAACTTCTCCATCAGTGGCTTGGATGAAGGGGTTGATGCCTCCTCAGCAAGTTCACTTATGACACAAAGCTGGCAGGAGGGGCAGGCACTGATCTCTTCTCTGGGGTCACCAGTAACAGAACCAGAGGAAATGGCCTGAAGTTGTTTCAGGGAAGGATTAGGTTCGATATTAGGAAAAGGTTCTTCACTCGGGGGTGGTCGGGCACTGGAACAGGCTTCCCAGAGAAGTGCTCTCAGCACCAAGCCTGACAGAGTTCAAGAAGCGTTTGTACAACACTGTCAGGCACATGGTGTGACTCTTGAGGATAGATGGTCCTGTGCAGGGCCAGGAGTTGGACTCGATGATCCTTGTGGATCCCTTCCAAGTCAGTATATTCTGTGATTCTCTGATTCTGCGATACCCCAGAGTGCCGTGCAGCCCTTCAGAAGGGCCTCGACAGGTTGGAGGGATGGGCAGAGAAGAACTGTCTGAAATTCGGCAAAAGCAAATTCAGGGTTCTTCCAACTGGGGAAGAGTAACCCCAGACACCAGCACAGGTTGGGGACTGACCTGTTGGAATTTAGCTTTGTGGAGAAGGCCCTGGGGGTCCTGGTAGACAACCAGCTGTCCATGAGCCAGCAGCGTGTCCTTGTGGTCAAGAAGGCAAATGGTATCCTGGGGTACATTAGGAAGAACAGTGCCAGCAGGTCAAAAGAGGTGATCCTGCCCCTCTACTCTGCCCTAGTGAGGCCTCATCTGAAGTGCTGTGCCCAGTTCTGTCCTCCTCAGAACAAGAGGAACATGGAGCTAATGAAGTTGGTTCAGTGGATGACTAAGGAATTGGAGCATCTTTCTTATGAGGAAAGGCTGAGAAAGCTGGTCCTGTTCAGCCTGGAGAAGAGATGTATGAGAGGGGACCTCCTCAGTGTCTAAGTGTCTGAATGGAGAGTGTCAGGAGGATGGAACCAGACTTTTCTCAGTGGTGCCAAGCAATAGGACAAGAGGCAATGGGCAGAAACTGATGCACAGGAAGTTCTGCCTGAATATGAGGAAGAACTCGTAATACACTTCCTGTGCAGGTGACAAAGCACTGGAACAGATTGCCCAGGGAAGATGTGGAGTTTCCCTCACTGGAGATATTCAGGAACCATCTGGCTGCAGTTCTGTACCATGTGCTCTAGGACGACCCTGCCTGAGCAGGAGGTTGGACCAGATGAGCCACTGTGGCCTCTTCCAACCTTACCCATTCTGTGATTCTGTGATACTGCAGTGCCAGGATGTGTTCCAGCACTGGATTGTGCTGACACAGGGCTTTGTAGGGTTGTCCAGGGAGCTAAGAAGGGATGTGCATTTACATCAGACTGACTTCTGTCTCCAGTTTGCTCTGAGGCCAAGGCTGAATCTTTACTTAAATGTTCTGTAGTTCCAGTGCTCATCCTTTTGGTTAACAATGTAAAGAAGTACATGGAAAATAAAAACCATGATGTGATAGAACTCCTGAATGCCTTGAATAATCTTATTTATATTAAAATTGCAGGGTTGTAATTCAGAGCTACAATAGATAGCGAAGCTTAGATTATGGCTAGGTTAAGAGATAAGATTTTTATTTGTGGCCTTCCCACATCCCAAGAAGAAACAGACCAGCTGTGTTTTGATGTTTACTACACCATCCTCAGATTAACAATGGTGGTGGGGTTTTGGTTTTTTTGGTTTTGTTTTTTTTTCCACGGCGGCTGGCCAGGAGCCGAAGTGCAGCATCCTATTTGCATAAACCCAAAGAGATTACAGCTGCCTTCATCTCTATTACAGATGCAGGGTACCACCCGCTGAGCCAACAGGTTCCAACTTGCTGTGGTCCTTTTGATTTGTGCTGCTTACCATTTGGATCAGGAGGGAGCGGTGCATGCCGGGATAACGTGTTGTCTCTGTGGGTGGTGCCTCCCTATTAAAGGTGAGGGTAAGCATGAGCCTTTCAAGATCCCCAGTCCAGCTTGTGTTCTGCTTGCTTGTATAGATCCTCTGAATGACCTTAACTTGTAAAAGGGCAAGGATGCTTGTTAGAGCTGGGAGGAAGAAAAAGGAGCGCAAAACTGGATCAGGTAACAAATGCAAGGCTTGCAGAGGGGTGGATGTTTTCTGGAAGGCTTTTTCTGAGTATAAAAGGAGTTTGAAAAGAGTATTTAGAAAATAGCCTGAAAGTTGGAAGGAGTGCTCTCTTTCTTTTGAGTGCGTGCTGGCTTCTCCTTTGAACCTGCATGAATATAGGACAGAGTGGTGCTGACAGCTGTCACTTTAGTGGCCTCTTAGTTCTGTAGCCTTTCATAAATTTAAAAGCTCACTGCCCTCAGCTTGCCAGCCTTTGGCCTTAAATTTTGCTGTTTAATGGGTCCCTAAGTGCTTTATAAACCACATGCCTAGAGGACGGCTGAAATATTACAGCGAACTCCAAGGTGACAGTGAACGCTTTTAAAATGGTGAAGACTGACTGTGCCCCTCTTTGTTTTCATGAAAATGGGATAAAATAGGGGGGCTTTTGGAAGACACTAAGTTAGAGAGAGGTGGTGGTGGTTGTGGATCCATATTTCAGATAAGATATTTTAGATTTCAGCATGTCTACCTTTAGAGATTAAAGATCAAATCAGTTTAGTTTGGGAGTTGAGCCTGGAATTCAAAGAAAATAGTTTAAAACTCAAGGTTTTCTTCCATCTTTCGTGGGTGTCCAGTTGCTTTCAAATGTAGCGTTGAAGCATATTTCACAAAGAGGAATCTGAGGACTTTCTTAAATAATCACATAGATCTGTAAACCCTTCCTTATTCATCCTGGTTTTGTTTTCTAGGCTGTTGTCTCTGAAGTTAAAGGACACCTGCTGTGTCAGGAGTGGCTGTGTGGTAGCTACTTCAGCCTATGGAACAGGGACATAAGATTGGGTGCTCAAATTGAAGATCAGGAAACAGTAGTTCTGTTCCTGGTCAGACTTCGTGATGCTGATGATGTGATGGGTTGTTTGTAGAGGTTTACAATCACCTTGAAAGGCTTCTTCCAGGTCTTTGTGTTGCCTTGGCTTCATCTGTGGGAATTAAATTTAAGCCAGTGTACTGAAGAAATGTTTCTTCTTCCTACAGTTACTGGAGGTGGAGCATCTGCCCCAGCTAAAGGGAATAACATGGATGAGGATATTAGTGAGCATCAGTTTAGGAAAGAGGTACAAGAGTTAGGACTTGGAGGAGAGAGAGTCCTAGGTGGGAACCATACTCTGGACTTCATTTTTCTTCCTAGGTCTTGTTTGTCTGTGAAAGACTGACCACAAATGTAATTCTTATTTTTCCATTTGGTCTTTTGTCTGAGGCGGAGGGAAGGAGAAGGTTCATGGCAGAGTGGGAAGGAAGAGGCAATGGAATTAGGGAGTTCTGTGACCAAAAAAAGGTATTTTCTTTTAATGGTAGCTTATTTGAGAATCTGTCAGAGTTGGAATGAGTGGTTTAGCTGCATGGAGGGATAAAATCTGATTTTTAATGCGTTTGTCTCGTTGATGCCGAAAAGTCAGAGAAGAGACTCTCAAGACTCAAAGTTTTGAGTATAGAAAGCCAAAAAGCACACATATTTATTGCAGTGCTGGGTCCATCAGAAAAAATCCAGAGAGTGAATCTGGAATCACACAGGTTTCATAACTTTATACCACCCTCTAATTAAAGATTCAAGGATTACCTCACCTATCCCACCCCATTTTCTCCCACAGTATGCCCCCCTCAAATCACTTGTTTTTCTCTTGAGTCCTTGGTTCTGGTGCAGTTTTCTGCCTTCTGGACATGGTTTAAGACCTAAACCCAGTCTTGTGTAATCTATTTTGTCTTCTTTCTCGCTTTTATCATCTCTTCACGGGTGCAAGCAACTGTCTCTGTTTTATCAAAATTCTTGCCTGTAACAAATCTTCTCAAGAAATTATAAACTACACACTTTCCCTTGGGAACTTCCAACCTTACTACAATATGTGAGTTCTTTATGAGAGCTAAAATATATGAGAGCTAACACTCTCCTTCTGAAATTCTTAGTCTAAAATACATAGAATTTATCTATGGCTAACAAATTCTAATAAAGTACTTAATTTTACAGCTACATTGTGGTTAGATTTTTTCATGCCTATAAAGATATGAGTTAAACTGAGCTTTTCATAAAATGAAGGCACTTATTTTAAGTCTCTCCTGTGTGGATTGTCTGGTGTCTAGTAATACAGCTGTGCTTCTACTGGAACTTGATTACTGGGAGCACCTGTACATCCTTCTCTTCTGTCTGGCTGTTTGGTTTTGCATACTTTGTAGAAATGTGACATGTAGACATTTTGGGGACAAGTCTTCCTTTGAAGGACTTGATTGAATTTGACCAAGGAGTTTAAAAATTGTGGAGACATTTTAAAGAAGCATATGCACAGGTGTGATCTTGTAAAATTTAACTCCCTATTTCCCAGGCAAAAAGCCCAGTTAAACCAAGCGTTATGCCTATTTAGGTGCCCCACTAAGGGTGTCCCTTCAATGGCTTTGCAATACACCAGAACCCTCTAAGCCTTGTGTTTGACTGCTGGAGGCAGACCTCCCTTGAAGCTATGGTCACCAAAGGGAAATATTTTTTCCTCCTCCTGGGCGCTGCACACTTGGCTTCCAAATGTCATTTGCTGGAGGTAGTTAGTACCCTTAATGAAATGAAAGATGTGGGCCACCTACGGAGAGCAACCCACTTTGTGCTGAGGTCTGTCTGTGTTTGCCTGCAGAGGCTGTGGGACGAGACCATGCTTCAACTGTGTTAGGTTTGGAATGGTTTTTTTGAAGCATTGAAGGAAATTCATTTAGCATTTACAGCACAGTAGTTGAATTTACAAGAAGGACTGCTTTCAATCAAAGAAAAGGGGGAAAAAGATGGGAAGTAGGTTTATAGCTGAGCGTTCCTGAAGGCCAAGCCCCACTTCCTGTTTAGTGCATCTGCATGTGCATCCCAGTAAGATGAGCCTCTCACTGTCATGCAGGGGAAGGGACATAGTGCTCAAACTGGATGATTTTTTTTTTTTTTTTTTTTGCCAGGAGAACTTCCACTTTTATGATCTTGGCACATGGAAGGAGAGTTGATCTGAGGCAGGGCTTTCTTTCTCTCACCTCCCAGCTGGGTTAGTGCTGGATGATGTGGGAGAGCTTTCAGACTCTACTCTCCCATTAAGTTCAGCCTACCAGGAGGAGTAGTGACTGGGGAGGATCAAAATTGGGTCATCTAGTGAAAGATTGCTTTATGGGATAAATATCTGTTTAGGTTGTTCTAAAAATTAGGAATTTAAGGATTTCTTTTTTTTGTCAGTGGGACATGAAGGTAAAAGCATTTTTGAGCTGTGTGGCCATTCCAGCTGAGAGATCAAAAGAGAGTTGACTTTTTTATTCCATTTGCTTCCTGGAGTAGTGATAAGAACAAACTGATATTTGAAGAGATAGAGCTGAATGTTATTGATCCACTTTTTTTCCCTCAATGCAGATTTAGTGTTGGGAACATACCTTCCTGACTAGTATTAGAATAGTAAGTGTTTCTTGATGAGACAATGGTTACAATTGGTAGCAACAAATTACCACTGGTAATAAAGTTGCCAATGGTATTTGATTTTTGGGCTATTGGTGTTTCTCACTTCTAAGCTGGAAACTCGTAGCGATTACCTAACTCAGCTGCCTCTCTACTGTCATCTCAATTTTGAATCAAGGCCCAATAGGCAGTGACACCAGGCTAACAAAAGAGGGCTGCAAATCTTGGTGGTCTCCCATTCAGATGTTATTCCCTTCCTTGGACAAAGGGGTGACTAGGGCTCCTGAGTGCCACTCTGCCTCCAGGGATAGTAAACAAGGAATGGATCACTGGTGGGAGGCATTTTTTGATCACTTAACAAAGCTGGGTAGATGGGATACCACCTGACAAAGGGCTGAGGTTTAAAGGAAGATTTTGCAAGGGCTCTTAAGAATAAAAAGAAAAAGAAAAAAAAAAGGCCGAAAAACTGGCGCTTTTTGCAGGCTGTAAACAGGGTGGGCGGACGTGAAGGGGGACCCGGCCATTCTTGGGGAGCTCTGATTTAAGCCTGGAGGATAGAGACAAGGGAAGGAGGGAAGGGCGCACAGATGGCTCATTGTTTTGTCTAGCTCAGCATTCTTGCACTGCCTAAGTGAAGGGCAATTGTTTTAAAATCCTTTTTGCAAAGAGTGCTCTTTGCTTTCCAGCTATCCTTGGTCCCTGTAAACTGTAAACTAGGGGGGCTGGTCTTTAGCACCCATTAATTTTGGAAGGTCAGTGCTCTGTCCTAGGGGCCCTGGGCAGTTGCTGGGCTGCGAGGCATCGCTCCTGGAAGGGAGTGGGGGGAAAGAGTGTGTTTCTGGGAAAGGCACTGCAGCATCTGGGGAGAAGGCGAGAACAAAAGGATGTACACAGAGGGGCTGATGCAGAGCAGGGTCTGGCTCAGGGGCCTTTACCAAAACCTTAAAATGCATTATGAAACTGGCACATACTTTACCTGCAATGATATCTGATGTGCAGTATAGTTTTCTGCTAGGGCTTGGGGGGGGGGGGGAGTTGTAGCAAATAATTCATGAGTATATAGAAATACTGCCGTTTCTATACTGTTATTCTTTCTACCTCTCCAGTTGCACTGGCATAGCTCCTTCCCCTCCTCCCCTGTGAATTGTTGTGGCCTTTCTGGAGCAGGGGCCCTTTTTGGCATAGTCGACAAAAATAAACCATAAAGGCAGCTGTTGTTATGAATAAGGCTCAACAGGGGAATTTTACCAGTAGAACTACAGCAATATAATTATACTGGTAGACTAGTTACAGTAAATTTCCTCATGAAGACAAGCCTTAAGTTGACATTTCCTTGCTAAGTTGAATCCATATGTATAACCTTATTACGCAAAAATAATATGTCTCTGGGCCTTGAATTCTTTTTTACCCAGAAGAGTAACATTAAGCAGAAAAGCAAAGAACTTAGTGTTCAGAGATAGATGGGGGATTTTCTGTAACAGAGTGGCTGCGATGAGCTGTACCCTGAACTCCGTGTTTTACTGCACTGGTTATTCCTCCTAAAGTGGTCAGGAACGTGAGGAGCGTGTTTCTGCTTACAGCACTAAAAAGCAGTGCTGAAATATGCTGTAAGCTGACATCTCTCTCCCAACTTCATTCCTGTTTGAAAGACAAGCAGAGCCATTTTGCAGTTTCCATAACTGAAGTGGTTTGGCTGAGAGGCAAAACTATTCTGCCACTATTAGAATCTTTAGGGGTAAGCCTGGAGCCACTGAAAGGAAGGTGGGGAATGATGATTTCTTTCCTTTTTTGTTTGATTTTTAAGATGCAAAGATCTTTTTTATCCTTTTGGATTTTGTCTTACAACAAATGGAGTTTGTGTAATGTTCACAAGCCAAATGTTTATTTCTATAGAACAAAAATATTGACCTACCTTTGGAAGTTTCAAATGCTTCAAAGGAAAGACAGTCTTGCAGAAGAAGCTTAACATTTAAGGGCCAATTAAAAAAAAATGTATCTAGAGTAGACTTTTCATTGCAGCTGTCTCATGTTTCCCTTTTGGGAGTCTTTAACCAGCAGTCTGGTGCTTTCTTTTCCCTGCAATTACAGCACAAGCTCCAAGGGCCTTTCGTTGCCTGTTTAATTGATTGAGAGGGAGCCCCCGGTGGTGTAGAGGAAAACACACTGCACTGTCACTGCAGAGACCCGGGTTCGATTCCCGGTCGGGGCCCCTCCCCGGGCAGATGGAGCTCGTTAGCCCATAAGGCAATCCATCTACGTCCTGAGGACCTCGCTGCCACCGTCCAAGCGTGCTTGGCCCCGGCAGATGAACCTCAGGATT